>NW_022630996.1:24473543-24627871 GCF_010015895.1 Lontra canadensis
AAGAAAGAAAGAAAGAAAGAAAGAAAGAAAGAAAGAAAGAAAGAAAGTAAGTCTTGATTTTCTACATCAGGTTCTTCTGAGATTTAATAATATGTCAGCTTCCTTAAATGCAGTTGGTTCTCAGAACACATATGAGATGGAATTCCTGCCCCTCAATACGTGAGAGTTTGTATCTGGACCATGAAGACATCACAGGATGATACATGGATTCGAGGGATGAAGAGTCAGGTTTCTCCAGGCAACACACCTTGCCTCTTTGCAGGAGTTTTTCCTATGATCTTCCTGCGTGTTCTCTTCCAAGTGAAATGGCCTTTATTCAACTAGGTATAAACCAAGTCCCCCCTTCGAGGCACACTTTAAAGATAAAGCTATTAAAAAACTGTTTCTCATTCTCAAATTTCTCAAAATTCCTCAGTCTCACCATATCTCAGTATAGACTTGGCAATTTATGTATACATTAATCTCTCCACTTTACTTGTAACTTGCTCAAGTGAAGAACTATACAATATTCCATCTCTTTGGTCCTTACAGAATTTTGAAGCATAACCTATATAATAGTAATTTCATAAATACATGTTGAATCAATTAGAAAAACTCAAGGTCCTCTACTGTGCCTTGATTCATACAGTATGTAGAGAAAGTTGACCATCAGGTATTTTCTCTTCTTTTTTTAAAAAGATTTTGCATATTTATTTGAGAAAGAGAGCAAGCACAAGTGGGTGGGAAGGGCAGAAGGAGGGGAGAGGGGGGAGCTGGATCCAGCAGATCCTGGATCCCAGGACCCTGAAATCATGACATGAGCAGAAGGCAGACACTTAACTGACTGAGCTACCCAGGCACCCCAGGTATTTTCTCTTCTAATTATGAAGCATTCTTAGCAATCAAAAAGGAAGAAACAACACAATATAAAATAATAATAAATAGTAATTAATAAAATAACCACAAATGTGTAAAAAAGTATATTTCACGGGTGTTCAGCAGAACATTCAGTGATCTCTTTTTTTTTCTCAACACTGCTGCATGAACACTTTCCATTCCTATAAAAAGCCCTTATAAATATATTTTAATATTTATTTTATCATGTATGTATAACGTCCCATTATACTGGCATACTATGACTTACTTATTATCACTCTAATATTGAACATTCAAGCTATTTCTACATTTTCATCATTATAAATAATGCTGCAGTAAAGATCTTTTTCTGAATATTTCTTTACAATAAGGTCCCTTAGGATAAAGGGTAAGAATATTTAAGCCACTTACACACACTTCCAAATTGTTTTCTAAGTACCTTTGAGTGTTCCAATTTAAACTGTAGCCAGCAATATATAAGAATCTATCTCTCCATGACCTTCTCAGTAGTGTGTAGGGAAGTTTTTAAGCCTTCTTTTTACTCAGATGAAAAAATGGTTTACTATTACATCTATGTTTTTTCTTTGATGATCTTTAAGGTTATGTTTATTGGTAATATCTATTTCAAATTTTATAATTTGTATTTTCTTTGTCTCATATTTCTGGGGTTCTTAGGGGTGCCTCTCATTGATTTTTATGAACTTTATGTATCAAGAATATTACCTTTTCAACACATGCAAGTTTTATAATTTTATGTGTTCAGATCTATACTGCTCTCCTCAAGATATATATTAAAGATTATATGTTTAGAAAATACTTACCTGGATTTTGGACACTAGCCCTTTATCTGATATGTTGTTTGCAAATATCTTCTCCCATTCTGTCAGTTGTCTTTTGGTTTTGTTAACTGTTTCCTTTGCTGTGCAAAAGCTTTTGATCTTGATAAAGTCCCAATAGTTCATTTTTGCCCTTGCTTCCCTTGCCTTTGGCGATGTTCCTAGGAAGATGTTGCTGTGGCTGAGGTCAAAGAGGTTGCTGCCTGTGTTCTCCTCAAGGATTTTGATGGATTCCTTTCTCACATTGAGGCCCTTCATCCATTTTGAGTCTATTTTCGTGTGTGGTGTAAGGAAATGATCCAATTTCATTTTTCTGCATGTGGCTGTCCAATTTTCCCAACACCATTTATTGAAGAGGCTGTCTTTTTTCCATTGGACATTCTTTCCTGCTTTGTCGAAGATTAGTTGACCATAGAGTTGAGGGTCTATTTCTGGGCTCTCTATTCTGTTCCATTGATCTGTGTGTCTGTTTTTGTGCCAGTACCACGCTGTCTTGATGATGACAGCTTTGTAATAGAGCTTGAAGTCCGGAATTGTGATGCCACCAACTTTGGCTTTCTTTTTCAATATTCCTTTGGCTATTCGAGGTCTTTTCTGGTTCCATATAAATTTTAGCAAACTCAACACCCAAAGAACAAATAATCCAATCAAGAAATGGGCAGAGGACATGGACAGACATTTCTGCAAAGAAGACATCCAGATGGCCAACAGACACATGAAAAAGTGCTCCATATCATTCGGCATCAGGGAAATACAAATCAAAACCACAATGAGATCTCACCTCACACCAGTCAGAATGGCTAAAATTAACAAGTCAGGAAATGACAGATTCTGGCAAGGATGCGGAGAAAGGGGAACCCTCCTACACTGTTGGTGAGAATGCAAGCTGGTGCAACCACTCTGGAAAATAGCATGGAGGTTCCTCAAAATGTTGAAAATAGAACTACCCTATGACCCAGCAATTGCACTACTGCGTATTTATCCTAAAGATACAAACGTAGTGATCCGAAGGGACACGTGCACCCAAATGTTTATAGCAGCAATGTCTACAATAGCCAAACTATGGAAAGAATCTAGATGTCCATCAACAGATGAATGGATAAAGAAGAGGTGGTATATATACACAATGGAATACTATGCAGCCATCAAAAGAAATGAAGTCTTGCTATTTGCAACGACGTGGATGGAACTAGAGGGTATCATGCTTAGGGAAATAAGTCAATCGGAGAAAGACAACTATCATATGATCTCCCTGATATGAGGGAGAGGAGATGCAACATGGGGGGTTAAGGGGATAGGAGAAGAGTAAATGAAACAAGAGGGGATTGTGAGGGAGACAAACCATAAGTGACTCTTAATCTCACAAAACAATCTGAGGGTTGATGGGGGGAGGGGGGTTGGGAGAGGGGGGGTGGGGTTATGGATATTGGGGAGGGTATGTGCTATGGTGAGTGCTGTGAAGTGTGTAAACCTGGCGATTCACAGACCTGTACCCCTGGGGATAAAAATATATTATATGTTTAAAAAAAATAAAATTAATTTAAAAAAATACTTATCTGGAGACTAAATGAATATTCATCTACATAGATTTTTAAAGTGTTTATATTTATGCTTTAGTTCTCCTGGACTTTCCTTGGAGTATACTCTCGAGTAGGGTTCCAAATAATTTGCTCATTTTTCCAATGTCATTTGGTTAACAATTAAAAAAAAAAAAACAACCTTTTTTCTTATTCATAATATGAGGCCTCTTCTATTCAATATTAATTTCCTATACAAATCAGAGTCTGTTCCAGGATTATCTGTTTTGTTCTATTGTTTTGACTATCCTCCTACCAATTTGACAGTTTTCATAATTTGATCTTTGTAATCCATGTTTTAATATCTATCAAAGCAAATTCCCTGTCATTACATCTTAAAGAGAGGGTATACAGATGGACAAAGCTTAGATCATCTATAACACTAATGGACAACCACTGCAGCATCTAGCCTGGGAAGCCGGCCCCCCAACCCTGCAGCCATGATCAAAGACTATGCCTTCCCTATTCTGCCACCAACCAGAGAAAGTCAAGAAAATGTGCTTCCTAAACCAGTCACTTAAGCTGTCCTCTTCTAGGTAGCCCACCCCGACATTTCCACTCAGAGCTACCTAATGCCTTCCCTTTCTTTCACTTTACCGTCTTCCCACTTCCTGCTTGCCTTTGAGTCTCTGCAACACAGACAGCAACACCAGTGATGGCTGCTTCCCTCTCTTCAGCAAGCTCTAAACAAACAGCCTTTGTTCTCATTGGGTTTTCTTCATTTATTTCCACACAGCTCTTTTTCAAAATTTTTATACCATTAATATCTCTTAAAATCACGTTTGAGGCTGCCTTTCTGGAAATAATATTAACCTTAAACACCAAAGAATTCCCAGGGGCTGTGTTTTATATCTAAAACTAAAACTTTCCCCCAAGGATCAATTCTTAAGTCAGGAAGCCACCCAGGCTTGGGGGTGGACGGGGCTTTCCAAAGTTATTATACTGAATGACGTCAGAAGTTCTACCAGGGCCTGTTGCTTTTGGGCTGGGTACGGTTATTGGACACAGAAGCAGTCTCTATTATTCAAATTCTGTGTTTGCCATTTGAAATATATGAAATTATGAGATTAAAGATAAATTTTCTAGTACATATATTGGACCTTTCTTGAGAGCCAAGAAAGACCCAGTATGTACAGTAAATTATATTACTAACTATAACCTTCAGTAGTCTTTAGTCAAGCCCTTGAAAAGCTGACCTTGCTGGAAGTCTAGGAAGACTTAGAATCCTTACAAACTGAGATGTGGGATAGGCTTGGGCTCAGACTAGATCTGGCTTCCTGAGATAGAGATGACCTGTCTTGGAGGTAGGGGTGGGGAGGGAGTGACATGTGGAGGTACAGAGTCAGGGGAATGAGGGAATTACTGCCCTCACATAAATACAAAGAGTAGGAAGGACTCATGTACCAAGGGTAAAATCATTCTATTCTAAAGCCCGGGAGATAAAGAATCAAGTTGAACATTAATCGGGTTTTGTTGTGTAGTTTAAAAAAAAAAATTCAGCTGAACTAAACTATAAAAATAAACACAAATAATCTATCTGATAGTTTTTAGAAAGTGCCTTGAGCTAACTTCCAGAGTCTATTTTTTTTTTCTGACTTTAATGCTTAGAATGACTCCTATATATAACCTGCAGTAAAAAGTATATGTAATGTGCTTCTTTTGGAACATACAATAAGTCAACTCTTCTTTATTATTACTTATCAAAACAAACTATTATTCGAATCAAATAAAAGTTATTGATTTCCTCTTTGACAAAGATGTTATAAATCCTGAGATTATATAGGTTTCAAAGTACTTCTTTGAGGAAAATAACTGCATTTTTGTTTTTCTTGTGGAGTCTAATTTTTAGGGAAAAAAAAAATCACTTAGGCAGCAGGAAGCAATGCTGGAAGCTATACAACCCAGCAAAATGATAGTAAATGTCAGATCCCATAGGGTTTAGTGAGGCCAAGGTGGCTGGAAGAATCAGGGCAGAATTCCAGACAGAGAGGAGAGCTATGCAAAGAAAGAGTCCCACTTATCACATAGGGGTGCCTCTGAGTGTTAGGACAGGGCATGCATGCAGTGAAACACCAAGAGTTGGGCAAAAAGTCAGGGGAGCCGTAAACTAAACAATTCCCAGATGTTCCATCTCTGCAGCCCAGAATGGAGAGTCCTCAATTATTCTCCAGGACTTTCAGTCATCAGAATCCCCAGAAGGACCAAGGACAGATATACTATTTATATAATATATATAGATACAAATGTATGTATCTATATGTGTATATAGGGAGATATATATTATATATTGTATAAATGATATGCTCTTTATATATGTAGGCATAAACACGCAGATATTTCTGTGTATGTATATATTGCATATGTGTGTGTGTATACATAAACATATATATATTGAAAGAGAGGAGAGAAAGCAGTTACCTACTTGATAATCCAACTTCCAAAAAAAAAAAAAAAAAATTCTTCTGTAGATTGGTTGAATCTACAACCAATTGTAGATTCAACCGATGGTTGATTCTCCTTGAATTCCTATTTATGCCACTGTTGTGTTTATAGGTTTCTTATTTCAAACAAAAACACTCCTGCAAAGTATTGTTAAACCATTAACACCTTGACCTTGATGAGATTCTGAAATCAGTGAAGAAGGACCTTCCAGAAAGTCTGGGTAGAGCTCAGTATTTAACCCCGATATTCAGCAAGGACCAATTCTGACTCCTGACTATCTCATCATCCAAAGACATAGTTAAAGCTCTACAAATGTAATTAGGTTACACTCCATACTAATGAAGAGACTTTAAGAATTGCAAAGTGCCACATCATCAACTGCTAATTTCTATATGGAGTTTTAACAGCATGCGGTCATTGAGTTTTTATAATTCTTAAATTAATTGAGAAGTGAACAAGTCAGGTCTGATCATTTTTTGTGTCTGCATGTCAATCAGCCAGACTGATAGATTCTGAAACAGAACTAACCTTTTTCTTGATTTTCTCCTAATCAAGATACTTATGTTTGTATCTCATCTCACCCCACTTAGTCTAATCAACTTGCCTTCTTCTGTGTCTGAGCCTCTTACCATTGTCTGTGAATCAATGTTTATAAGAAAAGATGGGTAGGTTGTAAGTGCCTCCTCCAACATATCTCTGAATTTGTAATGGACATTATGCAAAGACACAAAGAGCAACACACACGGTGTTGTTTTGAAAGTACAGAATTATTTTAAATTAAATAATTTATTAATAACAATATTACTTACTGAGCATGTGGTAGGTGCCTGGCATGCCTATCACTGTTGGATTTTCATGCCAACTTGGAGAGAAGGCACTGTTATTCTAACACAGGCTTTGCAAATAAGGAACGTGGGAAGAGGAGATTCTAAATGATATGGACTAAGGTCACTTTTGTAAGGTCATTTTAAAAGCCAAATAGAGCTATTCATTGCGGTTTGATTTTTAAGTATGTGAAGTATTTATTTTGACAAAAAAATCCTCTCAGACTAGAAATTGATAACTATTAAAACTGTAAGAAGATAAGGTAGTAGTTATCCTGCAGCTAAACAAATTTAAAAGTGGAGGCCCCAGCATGGTACCTTTTTATCTGCTCTCTGAAAATAAACCCCAGGATGTTTTTTACCCTTAGGAAGCCTGCAGTCCCCATGACCTGCCATCCCTCTCCCAGGAGATTTTTCCAGCAGAGCAGAGCAGCTCTGGCAAATTCTAACTGCTCTCATATACTCAGAAAGGATTGTTTTTCGCAGGTTTCATCTGACCTCTGCCCCAACAGTAAGAAAATCAGACTAAATTTATGCTGAACAAATTTTCAATAACTTTGATGAGAAATATTTTTACCAACAGCAGCCTGGTCTCTATCTAACCTTTGGCACATTTCCACATTGATAAATATCAGCTTATGATCAAGAAAACTAATTTTGTAAATAATTTAATAATTTTTCCTTGTTGGAAATTGTAATCTATTTGCAAAATGATCCCATGGTAATAACTTTAAAACAGCTAAGGATGCTGCATTTGTAGATATTATACATATTTACTTGTTTTTGTTTTGTGTTTATGGTCCTTGAGCATCATGCTTCCCTCAATATTGCAGAACAATGAGCTAATTCAACACTGGTCCAATTAGCAGTGTTACTATACAAAAATTGTTGGTTCAGATATGCACTAACTTAAAAGATATTGAGCAACTACAATGTGGCAAGCTCAGTTCTATATGCTTATCTGTACTTTATCTAGGCCTTTGTTTTTGTTCTCTACTCAAAGCCCCAGGTGGCAGGCCATTACTGTAGAGCAACACTCAATGCAATCTAAAGTTATAATAAAACTTACATATAAATGGTTTTTGGATAGTCCATAGAATTATTCATAATGGGATTTTAATCGCCATTTAAAATATTTAACATGAACTATTCTTATATCGGCATGAACACTGGACAATGATTATCTATAATTCTTAGTCACTCAGGCTCCAGGGTTCAGGCTGGTTTAGAGAAACCCGTTAACTCTGCTTTGGCGTGACAAACCTTGTTCAAATCCCAGGAAAATTCTCTATGTCACTTGACCTGCGTCTTTAAAACAAAGGCAACTAAGTCCAAGCACCATAATGATTTAAGGATTGTGCTATTGCTGATATAAGCATCTGAAACAAATTGGAATATTGAGGAGGATTTGAGTGGTAGAAACATTTAGGGAAGAAGAGAGACAAATCAGTTAACTTGTCAACTCTTTCTTCACAGGAAGCATGAAAGAAATGGATTCTTCCATGAGTAACTAATATTTCTAAGTAATGTCAATTGCCCTATTTTTTTTTTTGCTTCTCATTTTGTTCCAAATGGAGTTTGCAGAGATATTAAAAAATTAGTGTAGTATATGAAACACTTGCATATGGCAGAGAATTTTTGCAGTATTAAATAATTCATAATACTATTTAAATTGCATAAATGTTAGTCTAGAGGAACATGCATGAATGTAATACTTACTATTTTTCAGACAAGATACTGAATGCTTCCTAATAATGAGCCTTACCATTGCTCCATAGCCTTGTCAACAATTATTATTGTGATTCTTTTTAATTTTAGCCATTTTGGTAATGTCATAGTTTCACTGGTATAAGGAAAGTTATGAAAGCAATAATTTTCCCTTAAATACAGATGTATTCTTTATGCCATACGTAGCAGCTGATTAAATTTGTCAGTAGGTAAAATCATCATGATGGTAGCTACAGCTCTGACATTCATCAGAACAGGTCAGAGAAAAGACATAATATTTTATGAATCTGTTCAAAGATGAAAAATCTTCAGTAAACATAAATCAAATTTGATGTTACAACTATTGGGCATATAATAGAAATGTCAACTAAATCCTGGCAAAGGAGTTAGAGTTAATTTTTTTTATTATCTTATGTTAGTCACCATACAGTACATCATTAGTTTTTAATGGAGTGTTCCATGATTCATTGTTTGCATATAATACCCAGTCTCCATGCAATCCATGCCCTCCTTAAACTCATCACCAATCTCATCCATTCTCCCACCCCCTTCCCTTCTAAACTCTCAGTTTGTTTCTCTGAGTCATGGTCTCTCATGGTTCATCTCCCACTCCGATTCCCCCCACCTTTGTTTTTCCCTTCCTTCTCCTAATATCCTCCATGCTATTCCTTATGTTCTACAAATACATGAAACCATATAATTGACTTTCCCTGCTTGACTTATTTTACTCAGCATAATCCCCTCCAGTCTCAGCCACATTGATGCAAAGTTTGGGTATTCATCTTTTCTGATGGCTGAGTAATATTCTATTATGTATATGGACCACATCATTTTTATCCATTCATCTGTTGAAGGGCATCTTGGCTCTTTCCACAGTTTGGTTATTGACACAGAAAAAGATGACCTAATAAGACTTAAGTGAAACAACAGATCTTCAAGGAACAAATTGTGGTCTTTCACATAAAACAAAATTAATTTTGAATTTGCAATATCCAGAGCTATTTGATATGAACTGTACACTATTGATAGTGTAAGCAAAATCCATAAAGAAATATCCAAACAGGTCTAAATTTGGCAATTTCTCTTTTTAAATTTTTTTTTCATTTAGAGAAAGTGTTTTTTAAAATCAAAAGAAATTTCATATGAAATATGTAAAAGTCAAAGCTAGTTAAATATAAGAACAATATTATGAGAACATATTAGAACAATAAAACAAAAATAGTTTGCATGACCCTGAAAGGCAATACTTACAAATTATCTTGAAACTAATTTTTATGAAGAATATATTTCTGGTATTATGGATTGAAGTATACACTTCAACTGAAGAGAGATTTAAACAATTTGAGCAACACATAATAAGTTGTTTGCCAAATCCAACTCCCCATTCAGGTTAAAAGCCATGGTTCAAGTGGAAATAAGCTATAAGTTGGTTATTAAGGGTTATTTCTCAAAAAGAAAAAACTGGAGTGGATCAAAGCCATTCTGTGTCTCTCTCTCTCTGTTCATCAAAAATGTTAGTTGAAGATCATGAAGGGATGCTTAGACCCTGAGAAATGACAAGGAAGGATCTTGTGTGAGAGAGGGAATCAGAATAAGGTAGTGAGAGAAGAGGAGGGAACAGACTCCTAGAGATAAACGGAGATGAGAGACCCAGACAATTTCATAGTAGAAGGTGGGTGGGGAACCTAGGAAGTCTGAAGACTCGCCAGCATCTGTTCCAAGTGAATTTCTTCCATGAGAACTCTACAAGATTTTCCTGCAAAGAAACCTGGATACCCAGTTCCATAGTACTTACCTCCTTGTGATTGTTAGTTTCCATTTCTGTCTCTCCAACAGACAGCTCACAACTCTAAGGGAGTAGAATCTGAATCTGATTTCCATTTCCATCTTCAAGGCCTAACACATACTGAATGCTCCAAAACTGTGTAAAAAATTAATAAAACTGATCTCATTTAAAAATCAAACCCTAAGGGACACCTGGGTGGCTCAGTTGGTTAATCGACTGCCTTCAGCTGAGGTCATGATCCTGGAGTCCCAGGATGGAGTCCCACATCAGGCTCCCTGCTCAGCAGGGACTCTGCTTCTCCCTCTGACCTTCTCCCCTCTCATGCTCTCTCATTCTCTCTCTCACATAAATAAATAAAATCTTTAAAAAAATAAAAATAATAAAAATAAAAATCAAACCCCAAGTTCTCCCCCACCCTTTCAACTTTGCCAATCAAAGCAGAAGAACAGAACTAATAACATCACAAGTTGAGACATGCAGAGGGGAAATAAAGAGGGAATTGGAAGTTGGGGGAGGGGGAGGAATTGAACAGAAGGAAAAGAATTTTAACAGTCCTAGCTGAAGACAGTGCTTCTCAGACTTTATACGTGTCAGAATCACTTGGAGGGCTTGTGAAAATTCTGATTACTGGGCCACATCCCCAGTTTCTGAATCAGTAGATCAGAGGTAAGGCCAAAAATGTTCATTTCCAGTGAGTTCCCAGATACTGTTCATGCTTCTGACCAAGGACCTTATGTAGAAAACTACAGGCTTAATTAAGGGAATGGGAGGTGGGGGAAATATTGAGGAAGAAATAGAGGACAGTAGGAGAATTATAATTGGCTTCATAGATTAAGAGGCATTAAGGTATAATTCTCTGTCAGAAAAACTGATTAAGAGGCTGTAATTGGTATCTTGGAATTGATTGGTTAAGTTTAATTGGTATTACTGTTTTAAGCAAGTAGACTTAAGATGACCATATGTCTAGGTTTGTCTGGGAAAGTCTTGATTTTCTCCTATAGCCCAGCATAATGATTAATAGCACTCTCTTTCTCTCTCAGGGGTGCCCCAATTGGGACAATAAATTATGTGGTCACCTTGCTTACTTATAAGAATGAAATACAAAATGTGTGCAAGCTGTGAGGGGTGCTGCTTCTTAGTCTATCTGGGCAAGAGAATGAATGAGCTGGTGAAAAGGAGAAACAAAGATTTTTATCTGTTTAATGCCCTTTCTAAAGAATTTTTGAAAAATACTGAGTAGCAGACACCATCCAAGACAGAGAGACAGCACTCTGGAAACCAGGCATAGAAATAAATAAGTGCCAGACCTGGAATCAAGATGATTAATGGCCAGGTTTTTCTTAGCCCAGAAGAAAGGTATGCCTTTTGATGGCTAGGCCTTTTCAGGACACACTTAAAGGGAGGAAAAAATATTAATCCCCAGATATCCTGTCTCAGGATAGCTGAGAGAGAGTCCAGGAAGGAATCTGTTCTTTCCACAAACATCTTGGGAAATTCATATGCATGCCATCCATTGAACATACTTTAAAAAAACATTTTAATAACATGGGCTAGGTCTAATGTGTTATTCTCTTGAATAACAATGACATTTTTAAAAGTCTTAACCCAGGGGCACCTGGGTGGCTCAGTGAGTTAAGCCTCTGCCTTCAGCTCAGGTCATGATCTCAGGGTCCTGGGATCAAGCCCTGCATCTGGCTCTCTGCTCAGCGGGGAGCCTGCTTCCCCCTCTCTCTCTGCCTGCCTCTCTGGCTACTTGTGATCTCTGTCTGTCAAATTAAAAAAAAAAAAATCTTAACCCAAAGAGGGGTGCTTGGGTGACTCAGTCGGTTAAGTGTCTGACTCTTGGTTTTGGCTCAGATTATGATCTCAGGGTCCTGAGATGGAGCCCCTAGTCCAATGAGGTTCTCTCTCTCTCTTTTCCTCTTCCCCTCCCCCCACTCACTTACTGCCTTCTCTCTCTCTAAAGCAAAGAAATCAAATATTTAACAAATAAAAATTAAAAAATAAAAGCTTAATCCAAAGGAATAAATTTGTAATAGAAGAAATCTAGAAATGAGATGAGTGGACAGATTCTACTCTTCACCACCTTGATAATCTCAATTCCATTCTTCATTACTAAAACAGGAGAGCAGCTGGAAGGAAGAAAGTCATCACAGGGGCAGGCCTTGGAATTAGAGCATTGTAACTACACACCTTCTTTATGAAATTCGAAGTTCCCCACTACTATCAGCAAATCATGGTGGAAGAATTACTTCCATAAAACTCCCTCAAGTCCAAGGACATCGGGCTTTGTCAGTGAGAATGAGAAATCCTCCAGAGTTGTTACTAGAGATACGATAGCAGCACTTTATAATCTGAAGGACCTTGACCAACGTAACTTGAAATTACCTTTATTCAGTAGAATTTACATAATCTTTAACAAAGTTTTCTGACTTGATTTCTCTGAGTAATGTAACATTTGCATGACTCAATTTTGGCATCTTAAGGTCTGCATAAATATGCATCTTCCATTGAATTTATGATAAAGCCATGAAGAGCATATCCTTGACATCATGTCACCTTCTTCGTCACACATTGACATTATAATGTTATTTACTATAAAATTGCATTGACAGCATCTTAGGAACACTGTGACAGCATCTTAGTCACCATCAACATGAATAATGGGAGCACATTCTGACAATATTCACTGGGAGGAAAAAACCCATTACCGATTTGTCTTCAACATCATCATTACAGTATATACATACATACATACACACACACACACATACATGCACACATGCACACATAAAGATGGAAAACAATTTAACTATTGAATGTCAATTGGCAGTTTATTGTGAATCATTGGCAGATGAGAAATTGAACTTTACTGGGAAAGTCTTCCTCAAAAAATCTAGAAGGGAAATTCCTCTATCCCAGGAAGCAGGACAGAATCCAGAACCTCCTACTTTGATTTGCAAGTACCAGACAGTATTACTACCCCCCTCTTCATAGGTTTTGCCAGCTAATTGTACTTAAGATGATCACCCATTTTGTAATAGGTATTTCTTTAAGTGTGCACTTAAAAATATGTGTTTCAGTATAGAATTAAACAGCATAGACTACATCAAAGGTAAAGTCATTTTGTTTTCATTGTAGAGTGGGTCAACAACTTGTTTAATCCCTGTGACTCATTTTGAACAAGTTTCTAGGTTTAAATTGCCAGTATTTCCTCTTAGACTTATTTATCAGTCATCTTCACACCATGTGCTAAGTATTTTTTTGCAGCAGAGAGGAAGAAGAAAAGGCAAAATAATAATAACCAGCATTTATAGAGAGCCAGCTATATCCTAACCAAGTGCATTGCATGCAAAATCTCATTTATCCACAGCAAGAAGCTCATGGGGGACGCAATTATTATTCACAAGCTATAGATGAGGGCGTTGGGCTTTGGGAAGGAAAAACTTTCTCAGAAAGCATATGTGCTTCTAAAGGCACATGGCTAATAAATAGTGGAGTTGGGATTTGAAAAATGCGGGCTTCAGTGTCCCTGCTATCATTTCTCTTTGAAAGAAGAGAAAGGGGGCAAAGTGAGACCAGAAGCATAATTATGGTTAGGAGTGGCTGAGCACACCCACAAATGCTTCCAGCCTGTGGGCAATGTTGCCATTTCTTTTTCCAGAGGCTGGTGAGGGGAAAGCTCTCTGACCCAGAGCAATGCTGGGTAAAGCCAGAGTGGGATTTACCAGACCATTTCTGAAAAAGGGATTGCTTAGAGTCATCACTTGAGGTGTGTATCCGGAACAGATCGTCAGAGCAAGGGAGTACAGGGCTCCTACCAGAAGCTTAGTGAATGGTCTGATAGCCAGGAAAATATGGGCAGCTGGACAGGAGTCCCTCTAAATAAATATCAGAGACAGCAGCAGCTGGGCCTCACATGTTGGATCAGAGTCAGTAAATTATGCATATCTATTTATGCTAGATTATGGGCAGCCATATTACCCTAAGGCCTTAGATGAGATGTGGTTTTAGTACCAAATTCTTCTTTTCTTACTGTTAGCTAAAGTATTTGTCAGGACCTTCTGTCCACAGTATGATTCTGTCAAATACCATCCAGTTTGAATTCTGAACATCAGTGATTTCTTTCCTAAGAATATTGTTTGCTGAGTCACCAAGGGACATGTGAACAAGCATTTGACCTGAACCTACTTAGGGCAACAATTATGTGAACTTCTTTCTTGTTCACTTACTCAACACTAGGATGTAAATTAACTTCTTTGAAAGATTCAGCCCATTCAATATTGTTAAAATGGTTGAAAAGAGCTTATAATAAATAAAACTGCCAGCTTTCAAGTCGAATTATCCCAAACATTTACTCACTCATCTGGATTATTTTTCAATTATAAACTTAAAGGATTTCACTAAAACAAGTGATTTTCAAGTGACTTTTAAATAAATGAACTTGTTAGTTGTGTTCAAATAAGCTCTAGACGTGGGAGCTGGGTGATTTTCAATTTTAGGAAAATGTGCTTCCATTTGTTGCCTTCAGGTTAGAAATGATGTCATTACCTAAACAATTGAAGATAGCTGCTGTTTGAATCTCTGAATGTATTGCTAGAAATAATCATGTAATGTACATTTTAATGATAACATATAAGAAAGAGAACATATAAGATTCTTTCACATAAGTGTGTGCATATATATATATAAATAAATGCATATGTATATCTGTGTATATATACGTAAACATAAAAGAAAGAAAAATATATATATACATTTGGTTATAGTTCATTTTGGTCATGGTTTTATGGCTCTAATAGATTATTATCTATATTTGGTATTTGGTCATAGCTTTATGTTTTGGTCATAGTTTTGTTCATCTCTTTTTGGCTCTCATAGATTATTACCTATATTGACAGTTCAGTAAAAAACAAATAATATATGTGGGTGAAGGTCATAGAAAGGCTTATAATGAAGAACTAATGATAAGGCCCTCTCTCAAGTAAAACTCTCCCTTTCTTTGCTAATCCACCCCACACCCCCTATCAATTTTTTAAAAATACTTTTTCTTTACTAATTCTTTGGGTGGCTAACTTTCCCAAATAATGTGACTATATCTAACTTTTACTGTGCAATCAACTTTATATATTAGCTATTGACTTCTTAATGTGACAGATAAGTCCTCATCTATTCCTTTGCTAAGATTGTTTAATCACTACTCTGGCCAACTATGCAAATTCAAACAAGATACTTAAGCCCTCATTTCTTATCCCACAAACTATGGCCAGTAGCTCTTGACTTCACATTTGGTGACGTAGGACACCGGCAAGGGTCAGGTAGATGTAGATGGTTGATAAGTACTTAAATTCTTTCCCTATCCAAGAAAAGTGCTAGAATTCTATTTCCTACTCTATAGGCCAAATGCTATGACTCCTGTGCTCACAAAGGGGAAGTTTTCATTATAATATTTAAATGGATTATCCATTTTTCATGGCTTTACCATATCCAAAATAGTTTTCTAACCTCTCGATCATTATATATTCTGTAGAATGTCCTTTTATATCACTGGCTCACTGTCTTCAAAAATCTGATCTTTGGCTGATTTTTTGGTACTTATATTAACTCATCTCATTATTTCCTAGATACCTTAGAGTCCTCTTCAAATTCTAACATTTTTGACAGTTCTTTTGAGATATAATAATTGACATACAATTACTTTCTGATTTTGGAATATTTCAGAATTAGATATTTTAAATTTAGAGAAGAGCTCTAGAAATAGTACAGAATATCCCTATAGCCTTCACCTAGAATCTCCTAATGTTAACATTGTGCAATGATCAAAATTAAGAAATTAGCCTCGGTATAATACTATTTACTAAGCTGGGACTTTATTTGGGTTTCACCAGTTTTCCCCAAAGTGTCCTTTTTCTGCTTCAGAACCCAATCCTGGATCCTGCATAGCTTTTAATTGTCATGGTTCTCCTTCAATCTGTTAATAGCTACTGAGACTTTCCTTGTCTTTCATGACTTTGACATATTTTTTTCTTTTTAAGATTTATTTCTTTGACAGAGAGAGACACAGCAAGAGAGGGAACACAAGCAGGGGGAGTGGGAGAGGGAGAAGCAGGCTTCCCATGGAGCAGGGAGCCCAAAGTGGGGCTCGAACCAGGACCGTGGGACCACGACACAAGCTGAAGGCAGATGCCCAACAACTGAGCCACCCCAGTGCCCCATGACTTTGACATATTTTAAAAGCAATTGCTGGTATTTTGTAAAAAGTTCCTCAAGTTTTAGTTTATATGATGTATCTTTTAGAATACAGTTATGGTTTTTTTTAAATGAATACCACAGAAGTGATATGCACTTCTCAGTGCACAATTTGAGGGAGTACATGATGTAAACTTCGTAATGTGTTTAAAGTGATATGTACCATGTTTTTTCATTATAAAGTTATTTTCCCCCTTGATAAATAATATTTAGTGGATATACTTTGAGACTATGCAAACACCTCATTTCTTCTTAAATTTGTCCAATTGATTTTTAAAGGTCTTATCTAGATTGTGATTATCTTTCAGCTCAATAAGTTGGTCCTCTTGGTACCTCAAGTACTTCCCTGCCTCTCAACCACAGATAGATTTCTCTGGTTCTGTTCTCCAGCTGCAATCTGTTTTCACTAGTTCTAAAAGCAAATATCCCCACAGATTAAGACTCCTGTTCCAAAGAGGAGACAGAGATAAAGGTTCTTGCTGGAGTTTAATGCCTCTTCCACATTAGCACTGTTCCCCATCCAGCTTTTCCCTAGGAGAGAGATTTCTCAAGCTTCTTCCAATCGTTGCTGTGAGTGCTTTGCAAGATTCACAGAGGAAAAAACCTGCAATAGGTTGCAGATGTCCTCTCTCCTGCAATTTGTTCTCTAGTTCTGACATTTCTTCTCATTATTTTTAAGTTCACTCATATTCACAGTGTATTTAAGTGTCTGATTGTGCACATTTAAGACTGAAGAAACAGAAATGTTTATTGCGAGCTCAGTCTATGGAGAAAGGGCTTATAGATGGCAGGCCCTACCCTAGCATGAGCTTGTGGGGCACCAGGGCATACATACTCCATGCTGAGGGAATCCTATGTAGAAAAAATGAAAAGGGTTTTATCCCTCATTTAATAGAGGGAGGGTTGGGAAGATGATTGGTTTTCATTTGGACTTCAATATCTCTGTTTTCCACCTTCCCGGTATAGGCTCTCCCGAATTCAGAGGTCTCAGACTCTACCAGGCAGGTCAGGCCCCTGTTAACCAACATAACTCTGAACATATTCTAGGCTGTTACTTTCTCATACTGTTTCATTTGTCTGCACTCGTCAATCACTTTTTTACTTCAGAAATGTATTTAAATCTGTTATCTACTAATTGCTTACATGTACATTTTTGTAAGTTTTTATGTCTTGTATTCTTAGGAAAAGAAAGTGTTAAATAGAAGCAACTGATCAGGTATCTTGAAGCAAAGCTAAAAGTTTCATTTCCGACTTAATAAGACTGATATCTTCAAGGATGAATTCTAATCATGACTGTAGTGATTAATGATTTTTACTCATCAAATCATAGATTTTACAAATTCTTAAACTTTTTTTTTCTTTTTGGCATTACTGTAAATGGAGTCATCCAGAAACAGATATATAATATGAAGGACTTTAAACTATGAAACAAGGCAGAAAATTTCCTTTGGAAAATGTTATATTGCAAATACTTCTCTTCTTCAATAACTTTGCATAAGTAGGCAGTAGGGTAGAGTGATATGAGCAATGGTCTTGGAGTCAGTAGACCTACATTCTTATATCTACCTCAGTTGAATCTCAGCCTTTACATATTGGTGGTTTGCCATGATAAATACTAAGGTCCTTTTCCATTCTAAAATTTATTGTTCTAAGCCTTTGATCCCCTTATTTTGTTGTCTTCAGTGAGGTTCTGAATCCTTGAATCCATTAATTCATCTTCATTTGTTAAAGTTTTTTTTTTTTTGGTTACCTAACTTATAGAAAACACAATTTTAACTATCTAAGCATTGTGCATGCCTTCCTATATTGCAGAGCATAACCATAAATGCCTTCCACTTCTATAGTCCTTTTCTAAGAAAATTTTCCCTGTACATGAAAATTTAAGGCAGGATGAGAGCGTAAATTCAAGTAGTTCATTACCTCCAGGAAACCACATTCTATACTATGGCATCCTACCACTTGGGAAATGGACCGGGAAATAACAACTACTGAAGGAAAGCAAGCCTACGGGTTGGCCAGCACTAGAGTGCTAACCAAATGTGCATGATGGTAATTAGATAGCTTATCAAAGTTCTCTTTTAGGAATCTAAACATGTGCTATAGAAAGAGTTGAAGAGTTGGTAGCAAGAGCAAGAGCTGAAAATATGCTCATGAGTGGAGGTCATGAAAAATCAGGGGTCAGAGTGGGCCACAAGTAAGAACATGGTTATAATCATGTTAAAAGTAAGTTAAAACTGAGACCAATTAAAGATGTTCATAATAGTGAAGACAGTGATTAGAGCAAAAGGAGAAACTAAGAAGAGTATATATTTCTGCAGCAGGGGATGGATGATCTACTGATAAGAGCTAAAGTTTAACTGGATTTGCCTAAATTCTGAACTACTTTCCTATCTCTGTGATCTCTGAACTGTTTCTGGATTCCCCTACGCTGTCCTCATTCTCATGTGCAACAAACTGTCATCTTACTATTAAAGGTAACCTGAGTGAATCTCTGTTTCTAGCCACCAGAATAACCTAGCACATTTTTCCAAGTAGATCATAAGCTACTCGAGTATCTGACAATGTCTTCTTTATACCCAATGCATCATGTGGGTTATAAACATCAGGTCTTTTCTTATCATGGTCTATTGAGAATTCTAGAGACTGGAAGAAATTTGATACTCCAATCTAGGCACTAGAGAAGCAGTACACATACCTGCACTCTTTCATACTACTATCAAGTATCAAAATATGTACTTGATATACACACTACAAGAGTAATTGGAGTTTACTTAAAGTACAAAATGTGACAGGCCATAACTTGCACTGGTTATCACAAAACTACCACACTCTGAGACATTCTAAAGCATTCCTCCAGTGAATCAACTGAAATCTATAAATCTAGTTAAGATGCTTGGATTTGTCCTCCCTCGGAGGACAGTAATGCAAGACAGGTTTCAGCCTGAGGTCATTATGCATTTGATTCATAACATTTTTCTTGTTAGGTTATATCCGTTAGGAATGAATAGTCTGAAAGTTTCTTACACAGAAGTAATGAAAAAATAGGAAAGGAGATGTTCAGACTAGGAAAGGAAGGGAAATGAAAAATAGTAAAAGAACTTGTGGTATAATCTCATGATGTTAAAATGCTTATAATAAAAAATAACTTGTATGACATTTTATGGCATAAAAGCTTTATCTTTAATATTACTTCATATTACTGGTGTCAGTGAAGGGTTATCTACATACCCAAGTCTACTTTACTTTAATAGATGAGTATTTTACATATGAAAAGAGTATTATTAATAATCACATTAATGTAATCATAAGTTTTGCTTGTTTTCTCAATATTCCACATATGTAATAAGAAAGTTACATAGAGTCTACATAGTTTCAAAATTTAAAAAATTCTAATGAGTATAGGAATTTTGTTAATATTGTTATTAATATTGTTAATATTATCATTTGGAATTTAGGACTGAATTTTCATTTCCAATGAGATGAGTGAAACAACCCACAATATATAGACCCCATCTGTTTCTTCAATAAGGTAGTGTTGTATATAAGCCATCTTACTTCCACTATTATTGAGAAGATAAAAATAGAGTGCTTTAATATACATTTATAAAGTTGAATTAATATAAATTGTCAGCTGTCCCCAAAATTTATTTTGATAGCAATAGTTTGACTATAACATGATTTACTCTCTAAGAAAATGGCCTTTTCCTTAGACCTTGAAATTGAGAGCAATTCACTATGAATGAAGATACTCCCCAAGAGAAAAGTGGGAATGACATTGATTGAACGGCTACATGGCACACATTTGATAGGCTTTTTCACAACCTGTATGGGGAATTTCAAAATTAATATTGTGACCTTGTTCCTTAGAGAAAAAGAAACTGAGAGTCACACTTAATATATTTAAGTTTAGATGTTATATTTTGGTACCACTTGAGGTGAGTAATTTAGAGATAAATCTACACTATCCATAAGACCTACCCACAAAAAAGTGTCAGTTCAGAATATTTCTAAGTTTATGCTAAGTTTAGTCAGCATAAACGAGATGAAAAAGTTTAGCCAATAACAGATTCCTTCTTCTTTAAAGAAAAATGTTTCAATTGAAGACTCCACTTCTAATATGACACTGGGGGAGATGGACCCTGTTTCACATACATAAGACCAAAGGGTAAGGGCTAATATAGGAGCCTAGTCAAGAATTGAGACTATAGCTTTTTTAACACCCTTCTATTTAGATGAAATTCTGAGATCATAACAAGCTAAACTATTCAGTGTTCTAATATTTAGCTCTAGACTGATACCAAGCCCAGTGAAGTCATGATCTCAAGATGGGTTAAAAACATTCCAGTTGCTTCTGTCTTGAAGACAATAGACCATGAGGCTATTCTGCTTTTAATTATAGTGAGAAACTGTGTTGGAACAAGGGATTCATGCAAGTCCTTCCCTCTCCACAGTACCAACAAATCCCCCTCTTACCTTTTAAAATCAACACATGTAAATGAGATGGAGTTGATTAAAATAAGATCTTTCCTAGAACTGTTAAATCTTGAACCAAATTTCAGGGACCGCATAAAATAACAGCTTCCGAAATATTACTCACAACCATCTCATGTGGTGGGTCCACTGACAAAAAGACTTAAAATAAACTTCCCAGCAGGACACTTTCAGAAAATGGCAAGAAAGAGGCTATGGAGCCCTGGCAACCAATTCCAAAGTTCCTGCTCTAGCCCTCTGCTGAGCTTCAGCCCTACGGTCAGTTATAAATACAGTGAGACTATGTAGAGAGGGAACAAATTTCTACCTCTCCTGCAATTCCACGGAGTTCATTTTTTTTTTTAAGATTTTATTTACTTATTTGAGAGAGAAAGTGAGTGCCAGAGCATGAGCAGGAAGAGGGACAGAGGGAGAAGCAGACTGCCCACTGAGCAGGGAGCCCGATGCAGGGCTTGATTCCAGGACCCTGGTATCATGACCTGAGCTAAAGGCAGACGTTTAACTGAATGAGCCACCTAGGTGCCCCAATTCCACTGAGTTTTTTGTGGGATGCTCTTCTTGACTTTGAAGTATTGGGCTTGGTCTGGATGCCCTGCTATGTTTTACACACAGGCATACATGTGTGTATACATGTATGTCTTACGAACGTATGTATGTATGTATGTATGTATTCCCAATATGTGCCATTCATTGAGACTATTTGGTATGGATAAATTCTCCAGCGGAGCAGCTTTTCATATTCCACTCTTCCTTCTAAAGTTCCTCTGAGTCTTGAACAGAGGAAAGGAAGGCTCCTATGGATGAACTAGCTAGACAAAAAGCTAGAATAAGGATAATAAGATAATAAACATTTCTGTTTTCAAATAAACATCCTCTCTAAGTAACTTCAAAGCATAAAGATACTTCAGATAGTGCATAAAATGAGAAGATAAACCTTTTATAATTAATCATTCATAACCATATGAAAAATTAAATTCTGTAAGTATGCATCTTAGGTTTTACATTCCAATATTGTATCCCAAGTGCCCTTCCAGAGGAAAGGAAGAGAGATGAAGCATTAAGCAATGAGAAAAGAAAACTGAAGGACATTGCGTGTATTAGTGATAACCAAAAATATATCCATCTCCTTGAAGTCTTGGATACTAGATACTAGACTTTTATATTAACTCCCCATTTATATTTAGCAAATAATCTTGGTTTTAAATTTAAAACCCCATGTTTGTGCCAACAGAACTAACAAGTTCCACCAAGATTAAAAGGAGAAATTACTGCTCCCTCAAGACCAATTTTAACGTGGCTATAGGAACATGGTAATATTATAGACAAACTACTAAAAGTTATATTTAAAGAAATCTATTGATACTAACAATATTGCCTTTGAGTAAGTGGAAAATTGCACAAACTTTGAAAATCCTCAAGAATGAAAATTCAGGAACAATCACTTGTGTTGACATTAGAAATTCAGAAGTCATCATGGAAGAGTTGACTGGCTAAAGCTACCACCTGCCATTCTGCTTTCAAGAATTTAAACAAAGACATAAAATAAAAAATACCATCAATTCTCCACACAATAGAATAATTGTATTATTTAATTCTAAACTTCAAAACAGGAGTTAAGTGTTTAAGTAAAATGCTGAAGAATGTAAAGAACCCGAGAGTCTCATTCTGTCCCTGCGCAAAGAATAGAGAATAGGTCGGGAGCCTCAGGAATACTCAGCAGAGGCTGCGTTGAAGGAACAGGAAAGGTATGTAAGCATGTCCTCTAGCCTCCTGATCTATGAAGAAAAGCTTTCCTTAGCCATTCTATGAAGTCCGGAGTATAGCACTTTAATATTCATTTGGACATTAAGTTGGGACTCTGGTAAGGGTCTATCTAATATTTATTGATTTCCTGTTATGAACTAAGGCCAATGCATACCCTGAGCATCAGAGATGGCCACTGTCTTACAGAAACAGGTAACCTACTAGGGAGACAGACACCGGGAAAAAATAATGTCAAAGTAATTTGGAACATGTTATAACAGTGATAATTACTGGTAATTAATAATATTAAATTACTTAAATTAAATTAATTAAATATTAAAATAATTACTGATAATATAAATAATATTAAAATGTGATTGATCATTATAATTGTAGCATCTATTATATACTTATAATGTGCAGGGCACTATGCTAAAGTAATTTACAAGTATTACCTCACTGAATTCCACACAAGATCAGAACTACTACTATTATGAATATCCCATTTTTCTGATGAGGGATGGGAGGCCTGGGATGTTCATTCAGGTTACCCAGATAGTGAAGGGCAGATTGTAAGATAAACTTGGCCTGAGCCAGGACTATCAATCAAGACTACCAGATCCTGTCAACAACAGAGAAGTTCAGAGTCCTGCTCAGAAGCCTAGAGTGGGAGCGTGTAGCCTCACTAGCGCTCTAGGAAAATATTGTAGGGAATAGGAACAGATGGCAAGAATGTGGAGGCATGAAATAGTCCCAAAGATGTCTCATGACCACAGCATGAACTGGATGAAGCTGGAGGTCCCAGAGGGTCAGAGAGAGGGGGTTGTTTAGATGTTTGACCTCCTTCTTATGGGCTACCAAGAGCCTTTAAAAGGTTTCTAACAGGAGAATAAATATTGGGTTTTCATTAGTAGAGATCTACTCAGGAACTGTGTGTTAGAGCAATGGAGAAGGCTTTGCAGGGGGTGAGACTTTGTGGGGAGGGGTGCGGGTTAAGTGAGAGCCCAGTGGACAGCAACAGAGGACAGTGTTGTTAACTCATGTTTACAACCCAACACATAATAAGTGTGGAGGACATGTTAGACTATTACACTTCTCCCCTAAATAACTCAACCCTTAATAAATTACCCATTTCCTCCCTCTGCCCTCAGTTGACATTAACTTAAGTTCAGCATAAAGATTAGAATATTCTTCCAAATAAGCAAAATATATCAAGTTTGTCTTCTATTACATCTCCAGAGGAAGAAGAAAAGAAGGAAATCCACATGACTGGTGGTGCCCTGATCTGCTCTCTCAGTGCTAGCTCCCGCCTCCTCTACAGAAACAAAGCTCATTAGCATCCAAGGACTCCGGATGAATGACTAACCACATGAAAGTAAGTTAGAAACTTAAAGCGCTAGATATATACCAATGAATACATAAAACTCTGCATATTAAAAATTTATATTTACCCTCTCTGTTTGATCATTCGAGTTGTGGCTTAAAAGATTAACAAGAAAATGAAAAAAGTAATGTCTTCAATCAGTCTGTGAATGGCATAAGAGCATCCTTGGAATTAAAAACACAGAAGTGCTATAGCAAGAGAGGATACCTTTATTGTTGAAATTCCAAACCTGCTTAGACATTAATAGCATCTCAAGACTCTATTAAAGTTAAAATAAAACTTGTGAAGCAAAGGATCTTTTATACATGTATTTGTTTCATTTATGGCAGTCAAGTTTCCATTAACAACAGAAGAATGCATACTCAGGAGTGAATTCTTTCTAATTTCACTGTTGTTTTAAAAAAACATCAGCATTGCCTATGGGGCGCCTGGGTGACTCAGTCATTAACCATCTGCCTTCTGCTCAGGTCATGATCCCAGGGTCCTGGGATGGAGCCCCGCATTGGGCTTCCTGCTCCACAGGAAGCCTGCTTCTCCCTCTCCCACTCCCCCTGCTTGTGCTCCTTCTCTCACTGTGTCTCTGTCTGTCAAATAAATAAATAAAATCTTTATTAGAAAAATCAGCATTGCCTAGAGTAAGTATAATTTTTTCATTTCTTTATATGACTGAATAAAAATAATTTGAAATTATTATTAGAAATATAGTTCTATCTAATAATAGATGGGGTTTTCATAACTTTAAAAATACTTTTAATAGAGAAAGTTAACTACCACAATTATTTCACTTCAGATAAATGGATATTATAGTGTATATCTTTCTTGTTTATCTTAAATTATTATTCCTATTTCTGATACCTAACTCCTTCTACTGAGGTTCTTTAACATTTAATTCAATGGATAATAGCTATACTAGATAAAATATCTACTAGCTTTATGTTTTCACATGGTTAACAATATAGATTATGTCAAAAGCTCAACATCAAAGCATCCACATATTGGAAACTCCCAGGATATTTTGCTTCTGAGGTATAACCATCAATTGACAGACTGGGTTTTTCATTCTCTGATTAAAATGTTACTCCATGCTGTGTGTACAACATGCTCACAAGCTCCAAATCAGAGCCAGGGATGGCCCCACTGAATAATTATCAATAAATCGCCTGAGTCTGATTATCAGTGAGGCACCAGGTAAAATCTTCCTGTCTTCTTTCTGTGTGTTTATTACTAATTACATAAATACAATCTGTCAAATCCTGGAAGCAACAGTAGGAAAACAGTAAGAATCAAGGGTCGGAAGTGTAAGGAAATCAAATCTACAGCTGTTTATCAAACACCCACCATGTGCAGCACCCTGATAAGACCATAAAGTACATGGGAATCTGGGATGGGGGAGGACCGAATATCAGAATCTAAAAACCACTAAGTAGGACATCAGAGTAAACCTGAATCAAAAACACTTTCCACTCTTTGCTGAGTTTGTATTTTTTAAGTAATTGTCAGGATCATGTGGTATAATCATATAATATGCTAATTATTTTTAAATGACATTTTTATTCTGGTTTTTAAACAATATACCCTCATTGTAGAATATTTGAGAATTGAACAAAGAAAAGCATGCTAACCACTGTTATGTTTTGATGTATTTCCATGCTTTTTTTAAGCTTCAAGGTATTATTTTATATATAATAAAATTTGCCAATTTAAGTGTAAAATTCAGTGAATTCTGTCAAATGCATAAAGTCCTGTAATTGCTACCATCACAGTCTTGATCTAGAACATTCTCATCACCTGAATTTCCCTTGTTCCCCTTTGCAACCAATCCCCTGCTTCTACTTCTACCCATTGGCAACCATAGATCTGCTTTTTGTCACTTGTTTTGCCTTTTCTAGAATTCCCAATAAATGGAAAATCACATTTAGTCTTTCGTCTCTATTTTCTTTTACTTAACACTTCTGAGGTATTCATGTTGTTGCATGTATCGGTAATTAGTTGCTTTTGTATCATTTAGTTGTATTGCCTTGTATGGTTATACCATAGTTTGTTTATTCATTGACTAATTGATGGACCTTTGAGTTATTTTCAGTTTTTTTTTTATTAAATAAAGCTGCTATGAACGTGAAAAAAAAAAAAAAACAAGCAAATCAAAAACAAAGCAAGCAAATCCCCAGCAAAGGCAGCAGCTCAAAGTCAGGAGAAAGCACTGGATTATTTACCAGTAAGAGGAGCAGGTAGGAAGTCAGGAAAAGTGATCAAATAACCGGGAAAATTCCCCAGGAACAAGGGTACACAGAATAACCGAAAATGTCAGGCAGATTGGAAGGTGAAAAAATATCAGACACTAACAAGGGCAATGCATATGTGGAGACAAATACTAAATCCAGAGGGCAGCCCCTAAGGCAAAACATTCTGAGTGCTTGGGCTTTTGATTTCCTGCCCTAGCCTTTCCAGAAAGTCCTTGCATAGAATTTTCTTGGGTAAATGCATACCAAATTTAAATTTTACCCATATTGGTGACTAAAAGTTGGAAAATAATAACTCAAAAGATAACATTTCATGTCATCTTAGCTGAATAATATAAAAAGCACAGTAAAACCAACTGATTTAGCAAAGCATGCTTACTAAAAAGGCTAAAAATATCCTAAATATGAATTCAAAGTTTGCATAGCTATTATTATTTTTTCTGCAGCCATCAAGAAAAGTTGTTGTTGTTGTTGTTACTTGTTTAAAAAACCTCATCATCAATGGCAAAGGAAAACTCAAGTTTATTTTGCCCCTACTAGATGCCAGAAACTATTTAAGGTGCTCTACATATGTTATCCCATTTAAGAGGTCTTACATTAGAACTATGAGGAGACTGTGTCTCTCACTCTGCTGAAGCTGGGTAAAGATGTTTTACAACAGTTTATGGTGCAAGAAGACTGGAGGTCGTAATTACAATGGACACTTTTATTTGGTGATAGACAACACATACTTCCTATCTGTTTCAGTCACAGCTTCTTCTCTTGCTGTGTTTAACCGTGATACTCCCCAGGCTTTGGCAAGATGATGCAAAACTAAGTAATATCACTAATCTCAGTCCATGACCAGTTACTTCAACCTAAACTCATTTATTACATACATATTCCTATCTCACATTTAGCTGATAAGAAATGATAGCCTAAATACTTTGAAAACAAGAGTAGGGGGCTAGTTAACAAATTACAGTTTGCAAGGCTTTGTACCACAAAGAATATATAAGCACAGAGAAATTTCACCCATCAGTTAACTGGCCCAGATCACACAACCTGTTTGTGAAATTAAAAGACTCTTCTCCCTAGCCACTGAAGTTTAGTAAGTTGACTACATTCTCCCTTTAACACATAAATTTCTTTGCTATCACAAAAATAGCACTTTAAGTTTTCTGCATACTTGAGAGAATGAACTTTGGCCAGGAATGACAAAAGTGAACCAGAAACCAGGGTTCATTGACCTTGTTTTTCAACTCTATCCATCCTATGATATCAAGTTGAGAATAATTTCACTACTCTGCATTCTTGTTTATTTGTCAAATATGAACAGTACACCCACAATTATGATGGAAGGAAAATTCTTACTTATGTTTTTACCAAACGTTGTTTTTTACTGTAGACAGATTCTGTATAAATTGTTCCTTAAGTAAGGGGGCAAGAAAACAGTTCTAGAAGCCATGTATTTAAAGAAAGATGTTCCCAAGAAATGGACCTCATAAAATTCAAAAACATCTCTTTATATGTCTCATGTGGTCCCAAAAATAGCTCATCTCTATATCCCAAGTTCTTTGTATTAATATCAGAGGTCCATTTTATTCCTCTCATCTATAACGTAAATTTCCTTCCATCCTTCAATCACACAGATCATAAAGTATAGATGAACATCTCAGAACACTCCCTTTAGAATTAATGCTTAGGAGAGCTCTTATCCTTTCTTAAGTTGCCAAATAGGCATTGTGTCTGAGTAGAGTCTGAGGATGAGTTCAAGGTTCACTGACTGGAATGGCTTGGTTTTAAGGGAATTGTCAATACTAATCTGAGGTGGTGCTTTTTCTTGACTTTTTTGTCTGGAAAAATACTTGAATGGACATCTTTCATCATGAAAGATAACTGCTGTATTTATAGCTCCACTATTGTTCAGAGTGTGATTTGGAAAGAGAGGATAAAACAAGAAAAATGTAAAGGTTCTGTATAACAAAGAGGGAAAATTATGAAGTTTGGGGGAATAGCTCAAGAGAAAGGAGATAGTGGGAAAATAAAACTATGTCCAGCAATATGGTAGGAGGAGAGGAACATCCACAGGGAAATGGCAAGTGAGCAAGCCCAAGTGTTAATAATGGCAGGAAGTTTCTAGGAACAGTCATAAGTGATTAATTGTTAAGTTTTTTCCTAGGCTCTCTGCAATCACCATGTCAATAAAAGACTGCCAGGTGTGACAGTCATGGGATGATTCGGTGGAAAATGAAGGAAGATGGATGGTATCTAGCATGAAATGAAACCAGACAGGGAAGAAGGAAAGCAACTGCTGTTGCTGGGAAGACAGCTAAGTCATTGACTGACAAAGATGAAGGGTTATCTCTACTTCCTATTAAGCAGGAATCACCAAAGATATGATTGCTGATAAGAGCACCAGTGGACTTCCCCAGGTAAGCACTATGGATACCAATATATTCTTCTTGGATTTTAGAATAAGGTGGCCTGAGGACAGTAGAGGACAAGGAGATAACAGAACCTAATGTGATACCTTTCGATTCATTTTTCCTACTGACATGACTATTACACATATCCACATGGAATCAAGAAAACATTTTGGTAGAATACATTATTATACCTGCATATACTGGGATGAACAAATCATATTCATGAGCTGTTTAATTGAAGAGAATCACTTTGGTTATTAACATACTTTTACTGCATTTCCTTTTTTGCCAGATTATTATCCTTCAAAAAAATTTCAGGTCATTATGTAAATGATGGCTATACTAGTGAATCCTAAGTATAATTATAATCCTAAAATCATTTGTTTCATTTAATAAGTTTGGACTATGTGATAATTAAAAGATGGAACAAAGCAAAGTTTATATTTGCCTATCAATATTAAAGAGTCACCAAGAAATTAGTCATAAAATATGTAGATAGAGCAATTTTTATTTTGTAAACAATTTCATATATAATAGCTGTCTTTGCAAATGCAAACAACTAATTAGCAGGGGTGGCCAAAGCTGATGGCCTAATATATTGATTTTACTGGGTTGATAGTGTTCCTCCAAAACTGCCCTCAGAATGTGATCTTACTTAGAAATAGGGACTTAGGACATGTGATTAGTTAAGATGAGATCACAGTGGAAAGGGGTTGGCTCCATTCCAATGACTGGTGTCCATATAAGATGAAGGAAGAGGGAAATATGGACACGTGAGACCCATGAAGAGTACCATAGGAAGATGGAAGCAGAGATTGAGGTGATGTATCGACAAGACAAGGAACAGCAAGAGTTGCCAGCAGCAACCAGAAGCTAAGAGAGAGGCATGGAACAGATTTTCTGTCAGGGCCTCCAGAAGGAACCAATCCTGCCAACACCTTGATTTTTGGACTTCAAGCCTCCAAAACTGTGAGAGAATGAATTTTTGTTGTTTTAAACCACCCAATGTGTGGCACTTTGTTACCAGAGACCTAGAAAACTAATACATTGATCATGAACCATCTCCATCTGATAGTTAATAAGGACATTTAATAAGGACATATTTTAAGCTTATTTGAGTGAGTTTGACATGAACTAAACTTTCTTTATTTAAATCAATTTTGAAACTCAGTTTTTTCCAGTCATTCAAACCAGTGTTCTGTCAATTATTACTGTTAGTAAAGTTCTATTAATATTTTTAGTTTTGAGACATTTTTTTCCTGGTGAAATAATCCCTATCATTTTGACTTTTGACCTGTCTTTTGACTTTTGACTTTTAGATGAACTTCTAGGTACCAGTGATCTAGAAATAAAAAAAAAAAAAACAAAAAAAAAAACCAGAAACTATTACCTACTTACCTCTCTATGCTGTTCATTTCTGGTTTAGTCTTCATGAACGTTATCCCTCAGCTCCTTTCTTCAGTAACCAAAATAGTCTCTTGGAATAATAATGTATATACCTGGTGTTTGGGCTGTCCACTTATCATATCTAACTAGATGGCAAGGGAGTAGACAGATTGTTTCCTGGTGGTGTCCAGTCACTTGCTTTCCTTGTGAAGTTGACAGAAGTTAAAAAGTGTTGCTCAAGAGTGCTTTTTCAGTGAACTCTTTAAGAAAGCAAAGGAAAAAGATGGTTCAGTGGCTTTTGGTCTTTTATGCTCCTCATGAGGCCATCACGATAAAAAGGCAATCACAAAATTCCTAAAGCCTAAAAAAATTTTTTATTACTAATGTTATCTGGCTGTACTCTCTACCTTCCTCACATTGTAGAAAATAATCAGGTTCATACAGCACACTAGAGTAACCAGGAAAGGCCCCGCTGTCCTCTTCACAATATGGTAGTGTACAGTGATGGGTGGGAAGTTCTGGTCAGACCATTCTATTAAAAGTATTGAGGATATACATTGTTTTGTGTGTGTGTGCATTTACTGTAGGATTATTAAAATCTCTCGAAGAAAATAACTAAAGGAAAATTCTCTCCTTTCTTAAATTCAGCATTTGCTTATTTAAAGTATCATCTGATCACCTATTAATGACATATATCACATATGAATATCTTGATATAATTTTTTACCCCTTTTTTGCTCTTTCTAGCTTACTGCATACTATACAACATTTGGAGGAAAAAATGCACACATACACACATACAGATTCTAAAAGATTGTAATGCATAAAATCTTCTTTTTTCCTCCACATTTGATGCAGTGTGAAGTAGCAAATCCATTGTGGGATTACAAATCTTGCATAATGGTAATATAGACTTTAAAATCAATCTTGCATAAAAACAATAAATCTTGACAACAATGTAGTCAACGTAAGAATGACCCAACACAGTTATAAAATGTTCTTTCCAAGCATCTGTGCTAAAACCTAGGTGACTTAATTTATTCTGCTTTTATTATAAGCAAGTTCCCTATCATCTTTATTACCTGTAAGAAATGGGAGACATTAACCTTCCTTCAACAAGCTTTCATCCCCACAGAAGTCAACTAATTTACTAATTCACATAATTCATTTATTTCTTCTAACTATATTGACTGGTTCTTGTTTTGTCTTCATGACACTATTTTAAGGAGCTAGCAATTGAGGGGAAGAAAGCAGAGGAACTGAGTATGAGAGAGATTGAATTTAAGAATTAACAAAATTAAACATGAAATTCCTGATATTCTTAAATATTTATAACCAATTATATATTCCTAAGAAAAATATATTCCTAACAATCTACTTTTAAAGATAAATTCTTCCTATACATACACATTTAAATGACTGTATACATGAAAAATATATCATAAAGAAAAACAAATATATTCATGAGGAATATATTGATAAGAATTCTTTATAACAAAAAACATGCCCTTAAAGGAGCTTGGGAAGATGGCAGAGTAGGGGAACCCTGAGCTCACCTAGTCCCACATTTTTAACTGGATATAATCCACATCCACATCAACAAGAAACATGCCCTCATGCCTACCAGTCTTTCCCTCTCTCTGGCCTTTGGTCTGCAGCTCCAGTAGAAATAAAAGGAACATAATGGGGCAAATTGGAGGAAAAAAATGAATTGATCATTACTTAAAAAGCTGTTAAAAGACAAATCAAAACTATTTGACTAAACGTAATATAGTTTAAAAAAAATGGTCATTTTAGTGAAATTGCCTTTGATTAATTGACTTACAGCCCATTTCTATGTACGTTTGGCTCTTCAAAAACGATGTCAGCCAACATTTTAATAGAAGTTGGCTGAAGCCAGGTTATGCTTCATTTACATGGATAACAGTCCTCTCATCTGCTCCCCATTACAGTGTGTTTTGATATAATCTTCATTGGCGATCAGTTTATTTTCTTCATCTTTCTCTTGCTGACAACTTTTATCTTATCACCCAGATTTACTTTGTTCGTTGGACATAGAGAGACTTAAGGGGAGCATCACAATGAATAGCCCTCTATTCAAACAGCCTGATAGCTCCAGAGTCCCCAGGAAAACTCTATTACACCCATTCTATTTTCTTTGAAGGGGATGGGACCCACACATTAGGCGGATAGATATGTATTTATAGAATTAAAATTTCTTTGGGGTATTTAGAAGTTCCTCATAATCATTTTCTAGTCTCAGTTTCCTGAAATTTTGCTTTTAAGTTGCCCATTTGGTTGTTCAGCAGAAAAATCTTCTGATTTGTCATTGCACACAAGTTCCATTATAATTATTTGAACATTTCGATGTACCCTTTCTCATTTTCTCATCTCTGCCATTCTGATAGATATAATAGCCCTACCAGCTATCCTTGTGAGAACCCCTCCCCAGAGTGGATCCTTTTAAGCTTAAGTAAACAGTATCAATGATAATGTGTTTTGGGGGTTCTCCAGCTGATTTTATAATAATCAATTGTTTCTCTCTAAGTTTCCGGGAGTTGCATTTCAAAAGCAAATTTCTTTTTTTTTTTATTTTTTTTATTTTTTCAGTCTTCCAAGATTCATTGCTTATGCACCACACCCAGTGCTCCATGCAATACATGCGCTCCTTAAAAGCAAATTTCAAGATTATATTAATAATTACCTTTAAAAAAAGGTATCACAATTTTTTAATGATATCTCATGTTCATATCAAGTTGATAATATTGTAAAACAATTTTCACAGTAGCAGAAAAAGGCAGCAACATCTCTATACTTTAAAAATGAATTCTAGGGGCGCCTGGGTAGCTCAGTGGGTTAAAGCCGCTGCCTTCGGCTCAGGTCATGATCCCGGGTCCTGGGATCGAGCCCAGCATCGAGCTCTCTGCTCAGCAGGGAGCCTGCTTCTCTTCCTCTCTCTCTCTGCCTGCCTCTCTGCCTGCTTGTGATCTCTGTCAAATAAATAAATAAAATCTTTAAAAAAAAATGAATTCTATATTTGCACCTAACATAAATAAATGACATCAGTAGAATATTAATTTAACAAAATAAATTAAATAAATAACTTTAAGTATTTCTAATATTATAGTAAATAAAATTTCAAAGTCCAGTCTGATGTATAGCCTTTCTAACATCAGCATCATAGTGCTTGTAGGGTTTTTACTGCAAAGGATTTGCAAAATTTGAAATATCACCAGGGTAGAACGGATAGCTTCTTTATCTAATCAGAATAGTCGAGTATCTGTTTGGTAAAAAGCATTTCAAAATCCTTTTGTTCAGAACCTCTTTCTCAGAATTTTTCAAACTGGACTAGCATCTATGTGCTTCATTTTTAATAGAAGTGCCGGTATTTTAAATTTTAATATAATTTTAAAATTTAAGGTTCAAATAAAATAATAAAATGCTCTTATACATATTTATAACTCCCACATATGAAAGAGACATTGGTTATCTTTTTAATACTCAAATCCTATCCCCTTTCCCTTGATCTGATTTGCTGCCAGCTCATTTTAGAATATATATATACAACTAGAATAATACCAGAACTGAAAACAAGGAGGCAACTACTAGACATAGTTCATTTAAATATCTCTATGTTGAATTCTTCCTGGATCTGTGGTAGAAAGACTTGTTTTCAACACAGAACTATTACTGAATCACCATTTTCCATTTATGCCCTAAAAATATTGTATTTGTGGGTATGGGAGGATGACACTTCCCTGTCCACAGAAACAGAAAGAAAGAAGCAATGAGAAGATCATGGTTTGAGGTATTTACTGAAGATAGATCTGAATCTTGTCACACCATGGACAGCCTACCCTCCAAATAAATATTCTTTAAGAATATATTCAGTCTTTGTTAATGGGAACTGTTTAAGTTAATGGAGTGCTGTTCTAGTTGATTGGCACAAATGGAAAAATAAAGGGAGGTGGGAAAGTGGAGCCAGCATGTAAAAATGCCTCTTAAAAGAAAGTGGGCATTTAAGGAAGCAGAGGAAAGACAAGTCTTCGGCAAGGCATTTGGTGAAGACTTTTCTGACATCACCACACACACACACACACACACACACACACACACACAAAGGCAGCAACATAACTTATAATGTAGGTATAACCAAGTAGACAAATACATAGGTAATTGTTCATACCCAAAGAATACTGAATAATGTGTTATATGTCATTCTAGAGTTTTTTAGTCAATGCCACATGACTCTATCTCCAGGATTTCCTATGAACATTTTAAACCTTGATATGAATAAATATACAAATTTTATCACTTGTGCTCATGCAGCCAAGTCATTGTAAATGCACTGGATACTGGAATCTAAATTTCATAAACACCTTAGAATGTTAAAATAATATGCTGTATATTTCAAGAGGAAAATTTTAAAATGCTGAGTCTTACACTTAGATAAATGATAATTATGATACTTCCAGGTAGAGATTATGGTTTAGTGACAGAACTTACGGAAAAGAAGGAAGGTATTCATTATTAAATATACTTCTCTAATGTGTATTTTTGTTTGGTCCATTCTGTTTTATTTGCCTAAAAGAGACTCCAGTGTATAGTAGGCATTCAATAAATATCATTTGAATGAATGAGTCAAATGTAAATTCTAACTACAAAGAAGTTCATTAAAACCTTAGGTTGCTTTGATAGAAATGGACAGGAAATAGAACAAGAGAAGATACACTCCTATTTGTGCTCTACAGCTAGACCATAGCTATAGTGGGATTATGTCCTTTTCTGAACAACAGACTTCAAAGTTAGATATATAAAGCCAGACTATTCGGAGGGAAGTTGCCAGAATAATGATGATGCTCAAAACCCAGCAGAAATTCCAAAAATAAGAGGTGAATCATCAGTGTAACTGTCTTTAAATGTACAAAAAGCTGTTTATATAGAAGAGGGATTAGATTCATCCTGGATGGTGTTCGTGTGGAGGACTAAAACAAGTGACAAGAAGAAAGAGTTCAGCTTCACATAGAGGAAGGGTATTCTAGAAGTAAGACCTATCCAAGATGCCAAAGATGCCTTAAAAAGTAAGAAGTTCCTGAATTTTGAGGTATGCAAGAGTTAGATGGACAGCCAGTAGTCAAAAATGTTAGAAGGAGGAATAAGAACAGCATAAATTCCTGGACTTCCAACCTTTAAGATACCTCCAGTCCTTATTCTTTTAATGATTTTTAAGTAAGATTATATCAAAGGTGAAAAAGTGTTTTTACAACTCACAAAAACCATGAAAAGATAAAACAGAAAATATAACAAATCTATTTATCAGTAAGTAAGTTATACACACACACACACACACACACACACACACACACACACATATGATCCTGGTGTTTTTATCTGAGGAAATTTGATGAACTAGAATGTAGTTATATAAATATATCTTATTTTCAGCTGTTGTTTTCTAGAAGCAAAGTTATACACTTATAAATAAGTGGACAAGAATAAAAATCATTTTATTCTAACGCTTTCATGGTTAACCTATGGTAATAAAAATGATAAAATTATAAAATATCAATGAGAGAAGGGGCCTTAGCAGTTAATAGATAATCTAAGCCAATTCTTTATAAAAGTTCCCCAAAGCATCTGTCTAGACTCTGATTAAACACTGACAGTGTGGAGAAATTCATTATCTCCATCCATTTTGAGGTCTGGCCTAATAGTTGGAAATTATCTTGTGTAAAGTTGTATGTTCTCTTCTCATAATTTTACCTATTCATCCTGCTCCTGTCCATCAGAACTTCGTAAAATTAGTCCATACCTCTCTGTACGTGAGCATCCTGCAAATGATCAAAGACAGCTGTCAGGTCCCTACTTCTTTCATTCACCAAGTAAAATATCTTCAGTTCTTTCATGTCTGTCGCCAGTGACCCCAAACCATGCTCACTGCTTTGCCATGTACACGGCTCAGTTTTTTAAAGATTTATTTATTTATTTAGAGAAAGAGAGAGAGTATGAGCAGGAGGGAGGGAGAATCTCAAGTAGACTCCATGCTGAGCACAAAGCCCAATGCAGGACTTGATCCCAGTACCCCGGGTTCATGACCTGAGCTGAAACCAAGAGTTGGATGGTTAACCGACTAAGCCACCCATGTATCCTGACACTACCTAATTTGATTAAAGGATGGCCTTAAATTAATTAAAATGAGGTCCTTAAATCAAACTAAGACATTCCCATGGCTAGGCAATGAGCACAGAACACAGTGGTCTAATGAGATCTGCCCAGCATGGAGTTGAGAAGCTATATTCCTGCCTTTACCATGGATATTCAACTCCTATTACTTTCGACTACAGCTAAAATACCTTTCACTACTCATATAAATCATTACCTTACCTACCAATGGTATTGATCAGGACAAGGAGTTATGTAAGTAGTGCCACAAGATTCCTACATATTATTTCCAGCCATGTGTAGGGTATAACTCAATTAGTCAATAATGTGTAGGAGGTAAATATTATCCCCATTCACATATATAAAACATGAAACCCAGAGGTTGAATGATTCAGTGAAGGTCACACAACCAAGAAGAAAAAGAAATAAGTTAAGAATTCTCTGCATCTAGTATACTGCACTTTCCATTGCACCATGCAACCTTCCTGTGTATTTGCCATAATCTCCATCTATAGAATAATTTATGACAAAATTATTCATATATTAACATAGATTTGGAGTACAAAATAGTTTAAATATACAACTCTACTATTTGTCTTTTATCTTCCTGTGAACATTTGTTTCTGAACAAAAAGTTTCAGCTTGTTTGGTACTTTCAAACAGCAAGGTTTTCTTATAATATTTTTTAAAAGAGGCTACTTTTAATTCAAACTGGCAGGTAATTTTTCTTAAGATTCTAGAATGATGAAAGTAGCATTTTATGCTAAGGCTCTTGAGACTATAAACAAAATAAGAAGAATTATGTGTTTGAACCAAAAATTATGAACTATGGATTCAGAATTTATTAGCACAGACCAAAAAGCCATTTAAAAGATTGAAAATGATACAGTTTTCACTAGCTTTTCAGTTTCTTTCCAGGAGGGAATTGACAATTCCATTAGAGCCATAAACCTATGTCTACAGAGAAGGTTCAGTTCAAGTAGGAGCCTACTTAACAAAATGTAGCAGACTCCTGGGAAACAAAAAGAAGCTCTCTGAACTAGAAAACCAGAAGAACCTGGTTATGTTTAATTTACACACCACCCAATGGCACTAGAAAATCTATTTTTCATCAGCCCAGAGACATGTAGATGCATCTATAATGATTCTTTTTAACTGCTGTGGCATATTCTGAGATGATGTCAGAAAGTTCCTTTGAAAGAGAACCATAGTCTCTGCTAACTCATCGAGATTTCTCTTCCTAGTTCTGGTGCAGCTTTGGGGAAATTAGGTGAAAGTCTGCTGTTTCTACTTACTAAATTTCTCTCAAGAGTGGGGGTACCCTAGTCAGTTTTGTCAGGGTGACCATAGTGGTTTAGCAAAAGTTGGTTATTTGTAACACATTCAGTTATAATGACCACCTCCCAGCTGTGCACACCATGATACTCTCCATGGTCGTCTGAAGGTCAGGCATTTTACTTTGTCAAATTTTACCATATTCTCTTACCTCTTGCTCTCAGGCATTTCTTTTGTCCCTGTTTGACCTTGATTCACACTCCACAACCCAGAAAAATTTTCTCCTATAAAACATTCATTAAGTTCTGAATGAAAATTTTTCCTTATACTTTTATTCTCTCAAAAACAATCAAGCAAAGCATCTACTCCCAGAAGGATTTAATCACCTTTTCTCTAAAGATGCCTAACTTGTGACAACCACAAACTTCCAATGTACTGTGATATATTGTAAAATCATGGAAAGAACATTGAACTTAAAATCAAAATATGTGACCTTGAATGCACTCTCTTTTACTCAGTGTGGTAAAGTTACTTCAACTCTCTGATTCTGGGTTTTGTTCACTGTTGGGTACAAAAACAATGCCTACTTCCAAGCTATTGTGATAAAAAAAAAATGGGCAAATCATCTAAAAAATAAGCAGGTATCCAAAATGTGCAAATTTTCTAGCTAGAGATATAAGTTTTCCAACTAAGGCTATTGACTTTTTTAAGTCCTCAGAGCTCCAACTACATTGTAAATGTTCATCAAACAAAAATTATTATCCAGGGAAGTAAAAACCAATATAGTAACAGAAGGTGGTAAAATCTCTACTGAGCAAATTAAATGTATGCTACTGACTATATTTTACATATTGAAAATATTATTAGAAAAAAATCACAAGAGTATTATTACCTCCCAGACTTTTTTTTTTTAAGCCAGGAAGATTTATTTTCTAAAGTCCATGTTTTATATTCTATCAGTCAGAAATAAAAGTTCGGAACCTACAGTAATCAAAGACTTAAAGTTCAGAGTTACATCTTTAGGTCACAGGAAACTGAAATTTGATTTAAAAAAAATACTTTCTTAGTTCTTGCTTCCTCTCCTATGCCCCATCATTTTCTCACTAATAACTTTTATCATAGTTAGGTCTTGTTGGCTATCTGATGGCATGAATCAGGTCTAATTTTCTATGATTAATTGTCTATACATTTTTTAAACTTGTTTTAAAAGATTTTATTTATTTCTTTGTCAGAGAGAGAGAGAGAGCACAAGCAGGGGGAGTGGCAGGCAGAGAAGCAGGCTCCTCACTGAGTAAGGAGCCTGATGTGGGGTTCCATCCCAGGACCCTGGGATCATGCCCTGAGCTGAAGGCAGATGCTTAACCAACTGAACCACATCCCAATTGGCTATATATTTTAAATATAGAATGTTTTTAATACCAAGAGATGTCTGCTTTATCTTCCTTAAAAGAGATAAGGTTTCCTGCAATTATGCCACAAACCAACACTAGTGGAAAAAGAGTTGGGTTACTCTGATTTATTTGCTCTAAATTAACAAATCTTCTGCTGCAATTAGCTGCTCACTACTTAAGAGGAATGTAGCTACAGGGTTGTTATTATTATTAAACATATAGATATTTATTTTTGTTTTCTATTACATCGTAAAGAAAAAAAAGTGTTTTCATGGAAAAATCTACATCAGGTAATTCTGCATCTTCTTCTATCAATCCTCAGAGAAGTCATGGCTCTTAATGCTTAATGGGGTTAAGAAGGGCACTAAAGACCTTTATGTGTAAAATTTAAATAATGGAAGACTTATTCAGAAATCTTGTAGGGCACTCATGTGTTTATAAAATGAATATACTGGCAATAGAAGGGGACATTTTCTCATTATTAATATGAACTGTTTTTCTCCTGTGGAATGAATGATAAAGCTACTGATGATTTCCAGGTGCTTTAAAAGAAACCCACAGCAAGCTTGATGCTTATGTGAGTTTAAACTAAAAAGAGGCCATCTAAAGTTTCCAAATGGAAACACTTTGATGTGTGTTGGCAAGGGGGACCAAGAGCCCGAAATCTTAAGGTAAATGGAATAAAGATCCCTGTGGGATGTATATCCAACATAGAATTTGTTGTATCATCATCCTGGTCTTCCCAACCACAGGGCTATTCCTTGAAGGCTTCAGTCAGTATATCAAACACAAAGAATGAAGCAAAATTACCATTAACTCACCTGAACTGGAATTTTCCTTCAAATCTGAAAATAATTGCTTGCTTTCCTCCCTAAAGAAATTTGGTACTACTTTTATTTATTGCTATGGGTAGAATTGTATCACTTACCTATCAAATAGTACAGAGAGGGCTCTACAAGCTGTTACTTGACTTTGACAGTTTCTCTCAATGTATATTCACATTACTTTAACAGCTATGCCTCATGAAAAAAATTATTTTCCTTCTATTCCTCTTAGCATATGTTACTTTGTAACGAATCCTAAGTAGTCTACTTCTCACCCAGTGTGTATATGATTACGTTCAGTTATTAGTATTCTGGCTTACTTCATATGCTATGCCTTGTTTTTAAATATTAGTATATATTTTTCTATTGAAAACTGGCAAAATATTCCCAGGGAAGCATGCAATCACAGTTCTTTTGTACTTGAGAGAACTGAAATACTCGCTGTGATTTTAGGGAACTTTTCTTTGAATTTGCATACTAATTTTATTATTTCTGTCCACATAGTAACTTTTACATTATGTTTTGTCCCCGTTACAGTCTTTACCAAAGGTATTAGTTTCAAACTATTTTCTCTCCCTATTAAAGCTTTGTTTAAAAAGTTCGTAAGTTGTGCTCCATATCTTTTCTAATGCTTCAAAGATAAATCCAACCCCTTGAAAATTCCTCAGCATAAAATGGGTTATTTCTACCAGAGATACTGATTTTTGAAGATGCTAGAATTTTTTTCAATTTCCCAGGTCATCTCCTTCAGAGATGTGTCATATATATACAGCTCAGTCCCCATGTTATATCACTAACAAAATTGGCATAATATAGCAAATCATGAGCATATGCAATTAGAAAATTTGTCAGATGTAAGACAAGATATTTTCTTTTCTAAATATGTGGAGCTCAGCTCCGGAAAATCTGTGTCTTCTTTAAGGATATTTTTTAAAATAACAGAAATTGATTTTGTTGGTAATGTGGTGGGAGGAGAGGAAGGACGACCAAGAAGAGAAAAATATTCATTTATGTGTAAATGGATTGACCATGTTGTCCGAATATAGATAACTGCAGACAATAAATACTTCCTCTATATTTTCCTAAGGAGACTTCCTGGAACATCTACACTTTTGAATTACCCAAGATCTGGAAAAGAACTCGAACTTTTATTCTACTAATAGATGTGGGGGAGGAAGAGAAGGGCACAATTAATGGCATTTTGCACTCTTTCCTCTGGCCTGGCAAGTAGTCAAGCAGTCCCTGGGCAGCAAGACAGAGGCTGCTGGGCTAGCTTACCACCCTCCCATAGATTTGGCTGGCAGGGGGATAACTAGTTCAAGTGAATGTAGATAGTTTATGCCTTATGGCACAGCAGACAATATGAGCTTCATGTTGATATTGGTTCCCTTCACTCCCATCAAGTCCACAGGTTGATGAAGAGGCGGGCCCAGGTAGCTGTTGCTACCATAGATCTGTGTCACAGTTGAGAAATGCTGTATTTAGAAAGTGCCCAACCTGCTGTCCTGGCTCCATCCAGCTCTGTGTATTTAAGGCCAACAACCTGTAGGCTCAGGTCTAACCAAGACCTAAAATGATCCTGTCTGACTGGTCCAGCAATATTTCCTTGATTAGGTTTAAATTTGATTTTCCTGCCTCAAGCCTGGTATACCTAGGGGAAGCCTCAGAACCATTTTATCAAAAGGTTAAAATGAGCTACTACATGTAAATTACCCAAATTATGATACGTATCATAACATCCTCTTTAACCTCAAGAGGTTTTGTTTCCTCTTTCCTTGTGACAGTTTTGCCTTCACAGATTTGGTTGCCCTGCCAGTTTCCCCTATAAAGCAAAGCAAAACAAACGAATACAAACCTGGAGGCCTACATAAACCCCAGTCCATTTAGCTGATATACTGGTGTCTTATCTCACTCCTCTCAGCTCCACAGTCCTGTAACCCAATCCCTGCAAGCTGGAATGCTTTTATAATGCAGATATCTTCCAAGTTCAGACCATCATCATATAGCTGACTAGAACCACTGCTTTTTCCTAATATGCCTCTTACCACCCTATAGCGTTGGACCAGCTCCACTGTGACACTGACATCAGCCAAGCCAGTAAGCAGATTGCATCTCATGCTGGGATACCACAACTTTATGATCATTCTATAGAGGACTGTACTAGAGGATTAAAGAGCTTCCCCAAACCCAAATACATCCCTGCCCTACTCATCATTTTTCTCCTCCTTAAGTTACAGCACATCTCAAGTGCTGACCTTTTACAAAGTCTAAAGCAATGAGAAATAGGACAGGTCCTAATTTTTTAATGTCTCCTACAAGTTCCTTTCATCCATTTACAGAAAATTTTCTTTTCAGGAAACAGATATAGAATTTCTGCTTCAAGTATTACTAATTATGCTCCTATTGGATCAAAATTCCTACAGATTACTATGAATACTGGCAGGAAAAAAATCTTTGAAGGCATTGGAGAGTGAACACTCACAGATTTTGAAGGAGAGTCAACACATAGAGGAAGGGAACTTCACAGGGTGAGTTTTCCATTTTTATGACTTCAGTCCAACAATAGCCACCAATAGGTTCCTGGCCAAAAACTTCCATTCTCTGCGGCCTGAAGAGCCAAGAGACAGAGTTTGGGACAACCAAAACTGCTATAAAGTGAGTGAGGATTCAGGAAAGAAGAAAGCCAGAGAGTGAACCCAACGTTTGAGTAAATATTCTGCCAAAATCCCTTGTTGAATTCTAAACTGTGTATGAACAATTGTTCTGAAAAATAAAGAAGTGAGGGGCACCAGGGTGGCTCAGTGGGTTAAGCCTCTGCCTTCGGCTCAGGTCACGATCACAGGGTCCAGGGATCGAGCCCCGCATCAGGCTCTCTGCTCAGTGGGGAGCCTGCTTTGCTTATTCCTCTCTCTCTGACTGCCTCTCTGTCTACTTGTGATTTCTCTCTCTGCCAAATAAAGAAATAAAAAAAACTTTAAAAAAAAATAAAATAAAATAAAGAAGTGAAAAAAAAAATTAATAGAATCTTATGTACCTGTATGAGAAGACCAAGTCTAGCATATATGTAATGCAAATCCCAGAAAAAGAAGACAAAGGGGGACAGTAAAATATTTGAAAAAATAACGATTCAAAACTCTCCAAATTTAGTTAAAGGCATAAATTTATAGATTCACAAGATTTAACAGTATAAATATGAAGAAAATTAAGACTAGCCACATCACAAAGGCCTTAAAGCAAAGATAAAGTGGAAATATTGAAAGCTTCCAAAGATCACATTATATACAAGGAAACAACCTTAAGAATTATGGGAAAATGAAGACATTTTCAGATAAAATAAGACTAAGGGAATTTGTCACCAGAAATTTATTATAAGATATGCTAAAGGAAATTCTTGAGGCTAGGGAAATGATTCCAGAAAGAAAAATGGATGTTCAGGAAGTAATGAAGAGGATCAAAAATGATGAATATTTGAGTAACTATGAAATAGTATTTTACCTGCATTTCTTAAAACACATATTACCAGTTTAGGCAAAAATTGTATATTATCTTGTAGATTCTTTTTTTTTAAGATTTTATTTATTTATTTGAGAGGGAGAGAGAGAGACTGAGAGAGAGAGAGAGAGCACATATGCACATACATGAGCAGGGGAAGGGGGAAGCAGAGCAGGGAGCCTGACATGGAGCTCGATTCCAGGACCCTGGGATCATGACCTGAGCTAAAGGCAGACACTTAACTGACTGAGCCACATAGGTGGCCCTATCTTGTGGATTCTATAGTGAATATAGAGGTAAAACACATGAAAAAAGGATGGGAGGTTGGCAAATTGACCTATAAAGTGGTAAATTTTTTCTACTCCATTTTATGTGAATAGTTACAATATTAACTTTAAAGAAAAGGTACTAGTGTGGAGAAGGAGGGAAGTTATTAGACCACATGACACAGTGGCAGACACAATACCAAGCATTCCATGTGTAAACTGTTTGCTAGAAGGATATTTTTTTAAAAATCCTTTTCTTGAAATTTTTTATATAGCTAGACCATTCTCTTATTTGGTTAACCAATGTTTCAGAGAAGAACTGGCAGAGAAGAAAAGTTGGAGATAAACTAGTCTTTTTAAAAAATTTTCTAGGCTTTTTCAGTCACTATAAAGACTTTGGCTTTTACTTAGAGGAAGTCACAGGAGATCCAAGAGCAAAGGAGGAAGATATGCCTTACCTTGCAAAAGAACTCTCTGGATGTTTTTTTGAGAATAAACTGAAAGCAAGACTAAATGCAGGAAATCTGATTAAGAGGGTATTATAATAATCCAGATGATCAATGGTGGGAGTCGGACCAGGGTGGCAGCAGTAGAGAGAGTAAAATGTAGTTGCATTCTGGGTATATTTCAGGACGGTAATGTATTAGTGAAACAAAGTCTAGAGATGAGAGAGGTGGGTGAGATAGCCCAAGTTTAGGCAGATAAGCTAGAGATGCTCTAGCTGCCTTTGATGCTGGCACCTGAAACTGTTGGGGCATTTCCTCAAGGATACTGTCTAATAAGCAACTTCTTTAACTACATCCTGCTGGCTGACTATATGGTGATTAAATGAATCACTATTACTTTATTTATTTGAAGATCTGTATTATGGTTTCCCTTGAGAGGAGCCGCACAGATAATTTTTAAAGTCGATGCGAACTTCAGTTGGATCCAGCCACACAAATGAACCGGGTATATGTATATACATGCTGGACTATGTTGTACTGAATTTGGTAGAAATATGGTAGCAATTCCAAGACATGCCTCAAATGGTAATGAGATGCTTCATGGAGAAAGTGTCCTTTGATCAGTAATCTAAAGATGAAATGATACCTGCAGAGATGGAAGGAAGGAAAGGCTTTTTAGGTGAACTCAGCAAGGACACTAGAACCATGACAGTTTCAAGGGACACTTAATGCTCTTCTCTGAGTTCCCAATCTTCTGTATATTGAGATGAGTGATTTCCAATGGGGTGGGAGTTGGAGGACTTTATTGGGAACTCCCTCTGAAGGAGAATGTTCCATAATTTGTGAAGGATGGGTAATCGGAAGAAGCCCCCTGCCAAAGATCCCAGCTGAAATCTAAAACTCTGGGTTGAGATGATTTGCAAGGTAGTTCAATGAACGGAAATATGAAGTTAGAACTTTTAGTTTCTTAGGTCAGGAGGAAGGGTTTAGCACAAGTGATGTTATGCAATCCAGGGAAGGAAACATAATCTGCATTTTTTAAAAGAAACTATCATATTTGAGACACTCCATTAGGTGTTTATACTGTTATTTCATTTAATCCCCCAGACAAGTCAAGAATTAGGTATTGTCACCCTCATTTTATAGATGAGGAACTCGAACCTCTGTAAGATCATGTAACTTGTCCAAGACCTGAAGCATCAATTCAAACACAGGCTCTCCTGATGCCCTTTCAGAGTGCTACTGCTTTTTCCACCAGTTCTTGTTTCTCCTAGCAGCCCCAGCCCCTTAATTCGAAGTATTTTTCTCCTGCTTTGCTTTAAAGTGTTTATACACACACACACAATGATAGAGATATGTATTAATATAGATAGATAGATACAAAGGAATTTGCTACTCATAAAAATGTTAAATGATCTGTAACTTAAAGTACAAAAGATTTCACACCATTGCTTTCTTATACCCTAACATCTAGTGGGACATAGTTTCCTGTTACATTTTTTAAAGTTTTATTTATTTATTTATTTATTCATTCATTCATTCATTCATTCATTTATTGGGGGGCAAGGGAGGCAGAGGAGAAGGAAAGAATCCCAAGCAGACCCAGAGCAGAGCCCAACACGGGACTCAATCCCATGACCCCAAGACATATTTTACTATTTTAAATAACTGAAATTTTCAAAGCACTTTGCCCCATAAGCATACACTGATTGTTTATTAAATTTCATCATCTATCACCTTTATTTTATTTTTACAATATATTGTTTGTCTTAAATGTCACTAATTATAACACAGATCCTTCAGGGGGAAATGTTCTCCTTTAGAAGTTGCTGCTTCATATAGTAGGTTCCAGGAGTACAGCAAGGTTAAAAAAGCAGGGACAGAACATAATTTCACTGCAGAAAACATCTGGAAAAGGAATGTGATAAGCAGCATTAAATTTCTCCAAGACAGTTTCTTCTGCAGGCAATATAAGTTTCTTTCTTCTATGTGCACAGCTTCTGCTATCCTTGAAGTATATATCTTTGTCCTTAGGAGAGTGCTCAGAAATGGGACTGCCATCTCTGGAAACACCCACAGCCACAAGCTGCCACTTGTGCATATTTCTTTTTTACCACCTAGTTGTCCTTTCTTTCCACCTCCTTCATAAATGCCTTCTCATTCATGTCCTGTCTACAGATCTTTTTATGCTTGTTTCCCAAAGCCTTTAACATCACCTGCCCTTATAAGCGCCTGGTGATTTATGATTTAATTCTGCTCAGATTTCCATTCCATTCTCTGTTCTCCATTAATATGTTCAGCCCTAAGACAACCAGGAAATCACATGTCCCTCCCTCCCACATATTATGTGAATAATGGCATTTTGGTTGATCACTTCTGTGACCTGGCTTCTTACGTCTAAAGCTCTCCAAATGCCAGGGCTCATGCTTAGATGCTCTCATATTTTAAATATGTGTAGAAGCCTTATAAATGCAATGAACTCTTTCTTCCTCTGTTAAATTTTTGCATTAAATATCTTACTCCTTTTTCATTTTTTCATAGATCCATATCTACCAAAATCTAACCTTCCCATACTTAGGCATCCTTCCAGTTTCCATATTATTTTGCATTACTGTTATAGCCATATTATAATGTTCCTATTATTGTTTCATTTCAGAACAAAATGTAATCCTGGCTGGCTTAACAACATTAGCATTCAATTTCTCTAACATTATCTTCCTTGTTTCAGGGCAAACCCTTTCTAATATAATTCAAGGATCAACTTTCTATTTTCTGGATACAACACGATGTTCAAATATTTTCTCCTAGTCTGTGACTTGTCCTTTCATTCTCTTAACTTCTTTTCAGAGAAATTGTTTTTAATGTCAACATAGATGTGAATGTTTATATCAGCACTCTTTACAATTGTCTAAAAATTAGAAATAACCCAAATATACTATAGTGAGTGAATGAATAAGCAAACACTGGTACATCCATAGAAAGCAGTTCTAGTCATCAATAAAAATGGATGAACTATTGCTATATACAACAACTTGAATCTCTAGGGAATTTTGCTGAGTGAAAAAAGTAAGTCTCCAAAGGTTACATACCAAATGATCTCATTAATGTGACATCCTGGAAAAAACAAATATTGAAACAGAGAATAAATCGGTGGTTTCCATGGGTTAGGGGTAGGGGAGAGGTTCTGATTTAAGAAGTCAATAATAGGGAAGTATCCGGGCATGTTGCAATTGTGCTATAATCAGGTGAAAAATCTATGCATGTGTTAAATCTCATAGAATTCTGCACCCCAAACAGTGAATACTACTGTATGTAGTTTGTTTTTTTTTTTAAGAGTAGGATACTAAACTCTTGAAAGGAAATCAAGTTTGACTCTGTGCACAGAAATCCATCAGCCCAACATCATAGTTATAAAATCCGATAAAGGAAGCACTACTAGCTAAACAGTTTACGTTGACAATTGTGATTATGTTTTAATTACCAGAAGTCATTCCATTTGAAAAACAAATGCCTATAATCATTATCATAATCATATAATAATTATAATATTCAGATTAGAAACAATATATGACTGACTAGGATGGTATCCACATGAATCTTTCTTTTCTAAAGTCTTTGGCCTTCCACCTGCAGACCTGAGCTGTGTATCTTTACTAACTTCCTTTAGCCTGTTTCATCTGGATTTATTGTTATTTTCCCATGTGTATATTCCAAAATTCAATAATTTTTATTTCTTTCTTTCCATTAAATTGCAAACTCAGAAAATAAACAATATCTTAAAATTCCTTTTGTACCTACCACTTTATCTAATTCAATGCTGGGCACACTAAAAGAACTCTGTAAACATTTGTATTTAATTATTTATTGTATATTTCTTTTGTGACCAGATGACCCAGTCCACTCTGAACCTTGTTCCCAGGTGGAACCTGCTTGTCTTTAAAATATAGAATGGATTTTTTTACAACATACTTAGATATTTACATATTAGATCCATGTTGGAGTCCCTTTAATTTTTAATATTACATATCCTCCAAACTTAAACCAGGGTTCTAACATGGTAGTATAATACTATTATTCTCATAAGCTAGCATTTATTAAACAATGATTTTGTGTCTGACACTGTGGTAAGCAACTTATAGTCATTATTGCTTTTGTCTTGTTTGCTGCCTTCTGAAGTCTTTTCTTAAGAGGATGACAGTCATACTGGTGGACATTTGAGTTACTAATGGAAAGCACCTGAACAAAATAAGTTGCCATTGGTCCCATGTGCAACTTTCCAAGCATTGTAATTGGCTGGCATTGACTTTTGAGTAAAAGTCACTGGTCATGAAAAGAAAGATAAGATACAGGTTAGAGGACTCGGCTCTTTTTCTTAGCTTTGTTTTTGTTTTTGCATTTCCCCATTATGTAAACTCAAATGCACATCTCAGTATTTCTTTTATTTTTTTTTTAAGATTTTATTTATGTGAGACAGAGAGAGAAAACATGAGCGGAGGGAGAAGCAGCAAAGGGAGAGGAGGAGTGGGAAGCACACTCCTTACTGAGCAGGGAGCTGCAAGTCGGTGTTCAATCCCAGGACCCTGGGGTCATGACCTGAGCCAAAGGTAGATGCTTAACTGGCTGAGCCACCCTGGCACCCCTCAGATATCTCTTTTAATGCTTTTGTTTATACATTTATGTAAATAAATGATTTTATTTATTTTGTATGAGAGGAAGAAACAGCACATCAAATTAATGGTTTGGTGGTCAGTCCTCATTTATATGTTTCCTGGAATACTAAGGTGTCTAGCATTTGGTGAACACCTAACAATAGGAATTGTAATTTAGTAAATTTTGTATTGATCATCCAATTTCTAACCTGTTTATTCATTTAACAAATGGTAGTGGTCATAATGAAGGGACACTGAAACATAAAAATGGTTGCTGCTGAACTTGAAAATATCTTGAAAAAGTCAGGAATTAGACAGTAGCTATATTTTACCTGAACTTCATGGCATAGAAATAGGATTAAATCTAGGAACCTAAAAGTCTGGAGTTGGTGCTGTCAAATGTAGCAGCCACTAACAATATGTGACTACTTAAATTTAAATTAACTGAAATGAAACATAGTTTAAAAATTCAGTTCCCATTCACACTAACCCCATGTTGAGTGCTCAGTAACCACATGTGGTAGTGGCTCCCTATTGGAGAACACAGATGTAGAACATTGCCACGATTGCAGAAAGTTCTGTCGGTACAAAAGTAGGTAGTTCATGATAACGCATGAATGAGGAGCTGCTGTTCTTTGGTGCAAAGCTGTGACTTAATTTATAAAGTAAGTTTAAGATAGTTCAGATTTAGAATTCCGTTAAGGAAATTTTGGTTAACTAAATAATAATTATACTAAATATTGTGCAGAAGTACTAAAACCAAAATTAACTTCTATACTCACTAAATATTTATGGAGTACCTCATAACTAGAATATTTTCAAGGAAAAAAATATTAAGCACTGAAAGGATTCTAAGACTTCTAAGAATTTTTACTGATGTAAAAAATGTATATCTTTGTAATTAGGTAAAGAAACCCTTTTCCCTGTAAATAAGAATGCTTAAATGTCACAAGATGAACTCACACTTTTATTTTGGTCAAAAAAAGTACTTGGCTACCTTAAAACTATCTTTACCTGTAAGTTAAATTCTTCCTCACTGATATAGTGAATTTTCCATGTCAAAAATTAAAATATGAATGCATATACATAAGCTCTTGCCAAAATCAAACATTTGCTATATTTGACTCTTGAGTAATGCAATATAATCTTGGATGTTTGATCATTCATTCAAATGGAGCTGAAATGTATCAGTGCACTCTCTATACAGAATGGCTTTGCCAAATTGATTTCCCAAATTGACAAATGATCTCCAAAGTCATTTTTAGCACTAAAATTCTAAATCTTGTTCTACTTCTTTAAAAAAAAAAAAAAAAAATCGTATGGACTTTTAGAGGGCTTAGTGTTTAAACCAAAGTAGACGCAAGTATTTACAAATGTAGTTCATCCATCTGTTTATTAAAGCAAGGACATTGAGATTCCTACCTGGAATTATGTTAGCAATTAAATTACTGCATGTGCTTGAAATAAAAAATAGTCTTTTTTATATGATTCCTTAATTTACACATTTAGCATCATTCTAAAAATGAATCCTTCCAGCCACTTCCTAAAATAATGAGTTTTTGCTGTAGTGTATATAAAAACAGGATAAATATTAAGGCAGCTAACCATAATTGAGAGTATTTAAAATATTATCTTAAATGATACCTATAAAGTAATTTTGTCCTGATAGGGCAATCTGCAGAGTTCCCAGAAAACTGGTAGTTATTTTTCAGGTTTCAAAATGATTTTCCCCCCAAATTTGGGTGTTGGCATAGCTATACTTCTCCAGTTGAGAATGATGATTACGGCCAAAGAGAACAAAGATTTAGGACATGATTTTAAATGTTAGTGCTGGGTGTTAATATTACAAATGTCAGGAAGAATATTGAATGTGACTTCAATGTCAGAAAATAGTTGTTGATAACTTTATATAACTTTATCTTTTCTGTATTAAATTTTCTCTCAAGTAGCATAGTTTCGAAAAGGCGTATTGCCTCTGTTATTTACTTAATACCTATTTTGTCAACTATGAGGAATTATCTTCACAACAAAAAGCTCTATCATTTGTTTTTGGTTGTTCTTAGGATTTCCCTCCTTCTGCTTCCATCGCCCACCTGTCCTTGCATGCTGTCTGTCTACTTTATCCGTTAGAGTACTGCGTATTCATCATGGTTATTTTAAATCTCCAGTCTGATAATGGTATGGAGCATGGACTGGATCCTGGCCGTAGAACCAAACGGCATTCAGAGACCTTGGAGGATCGGAGGTTCATTTCATACTGGCAGGCCCAGAAGAGAATAATCTCAAGGTCTGAGCCCGGAGCACAAACAAAGGGGGTGTTTTATACATTTTACTTCCCCATGGGTGCCACTCTTGTGGTTGCTGGCCGGTAGGGCTAGGGGAAGCCTGGAATGGCTTTGGGGCCAGGACTGGGATTCCCCTGCTGGATTGGTGAGCCACCTCAGAACACAGATTTTCCTTATCAATAATTCCAATGTACCTGCCATGTTGTTCTGATGCTTACTCTGTCTATTCTGATTATGTTGTTTGCCTTTAGGTATACCAGGTAATTTTTTTCTTTTTTGTTAGTTTTTTAGAGAAAGGGAGACAGTTACAGAGGGGGAAGGAGAGAGAGATTCTTAAGAAGGCACCATGCACAGCATGGGGCCTGACATAGGGGAGGGGAAGCAGTGGATAGTCCTATGATTAAATCTCAGTTTTCTTGTGAGCCTTTGCCCCTGGACTGTAGACTTAACAAATTAGTTTGTTGGGTTTTTTTTTTTCTTTCGACATTGGTGGGACAGGAGACTAAAGTGGACTGGAGGGTATTTCCCTTCTCCAGGTCAGTTATGCTGGGATAATAGCCCAGCTGGTTAGGCCCAGGTTAATTAGTTTACCCTGAGGGCAGGCCTCATTAAGCAGCACCAAATCTTCTGCCTCATTTCAAAATGGTTCCTTTTCCCCTCCCTCCAGAAGTAAACTAGAAGTACCAGGGGATTTTTTTCCATTACTTACCATGAAAATCCAGTTGAATTCCTGGAGATAAATATCACAATATTATGGGGGTCTTATGACCGGGTCTCCCTGGAGTTTTAAACTCCTTTGACTTGTCCACACTGAGCCCCAGCAATTTGCCAACGACAGTTCCGGTTTTCCTACCCCCGTGTTTGTTCCAGTGTCAGTTTCTTCTTGTGAATCCGGTTAAGTCATGACTCCCTGAATTCGACTCTTTCTCTAATCTTGAGGAAAGAGGCTTGCCCTGTGTCCTCCTCTCTCTTAAGGACCCCAAAATGTAAGGTTTTATAGGCAAGATAAACACGACACCAGGCAAGGTAGGCACAAGACAAGATTTATTAAAGGCATCTCCAGTGAAGTTTCAGGGCTCAGGAGAAGGGGAGCCAGGAAAGTCGTGCGGGGAGGAGGTGGGCACCCTCGGTTGAGGTTCCGCGACTCTGGAAAGCGGAGTGGGGAAGTTGCACTGGGAGGTAGTCTTCGGAGGTCTTTTATCGGGCCAAGGCAGGGCTTGGGCTCACATCCATATATGGTAGGGTATTTGGTGATCGGAGGGTGTGGGGTGGGGGTCCGGATACTTCTGTTTCCTGCATAGGTATCGGGTTACCAACGGAAGACGTGAGCTGGGCATACATTCTTTTGGCGGGAGAGTCAAGGCTAGAGGAAGAGCGGGGGAGGGGGCTGGAAGATGGCGGCCCGGAGGTCATTTCTCTTGTTCCTCCTGCATTCCCGGAGCCACCAACCCAACACAAAAGAGTTGATTTTTCAGTCTGTTCAGCATTTTACTTGTTTGACTTCCAAGCTCCTTATGATGTAGTTTTGGAATATTGGTGGGGTTTAGAGCTGACAGCCAAAAAAGAATTCTTGAAAAGTCTTTCATGCAAAAAGGTGTTTATTAAAGCACGGGGACAGGACCCATGTGCAGAAAGCGTGGCTTTACAGGTGTGAGGGGTGACTCATTACATCCTTGGGAATTGAGGAAGGTAAGGGAAAAGGGAGGTTTCCAAAAGGATTTTCATATGCAAAGACTCACAGGATTCCAGAGGCCTTGCTATTGTCAAGCTAAAGTTGTCTTCCCCTCTAGCGAGATATTAACATTAATATAGTTGGGAGTTTCCTGGAGGAATGTTATACTCAGCTTATCTTAAGTATTTGTCAATGTGAGGTTGCAAGTTACAAGATTTATTTTACTTGCATTTCCTTCTGCCTTTGTTTTAGGGCATCCAGGGGTGCCTGAGGAATGTCACACACAGCCCACCTGGGAGGGGAGACATTGCGGGTGGGGTGTCAGACTGTGCTTTATCCTCAGCTTGCCTTCTGCTCCCACATCACTTACATGCCAGAACTTGGAAACCAGAAATTTATTCTTCGTACCTAAAAATCTAGAAACTGCTCAGGTATCAGTTAATAGGAAAATGGAATACTATTCAATAAGAAAGGGAAAAAAGTCATAATACATGCAATGGCATTGACGGATCGTGTCTGAGCACTCTATGAAGGCGCACACACGAGTTGTGTCTTTCCACAATGTGAGCTTTGTTCCATCGTGAAGCAAAGTTAAATCACAATATGAAGCAGGCTCAGGATTCCAAACTCCATGACAAGTCACCATGAGATCAAACTTGACTTCTTAGCACACAAAGCAGGACCAAAGAAAAGTCCCACAGCAAGACACCAGAGGGTGCAGGAAGTTCAGGAACTAATGGCCAAGTCAGTCTGGGGCCACGCAGCTGAGATAAGGCCTAGGTCTGGTCCAGGTCAGCCCTCGACACTGACTGCTGCTGATGTTCAAGCAGGGAAGAATCTCTGTTCTGCTCAGAGATCCACAGGCTGGTGCCTTCAGTGGCAATTGCCTTTTTTAAGTGATCAGACATAGAGGGGTCAGGTCTGAAGAGTCTGATAGTTTACTGCCCAAATCCTTCCCTTCTTAAGGGGATTTAATCGGTTTGGGGTCTCTGCAGCCCTCCTCTGGTTCTGCCCGTTATCAGTTCAGTGCTGTCCACTGATGTGGGTCCTCCAGGTCACGTCTCCTGACTGCAGCACATTTCCTGGTTGTGTCATTGTTCGACACAGGCTCCTGCTTGACAGGAGAGACTCCATAACTCTCTCTACAGATCTCTGAACAGTATGCTGAGTGAAAAAAGCTTTACTGAAAAGAGTATACACTCTATCATTCTTTTCGTATAAAGTTCTAGATTAAGCAAAACTAGTCTAGAGTAGGAAAAAAAATATCAAAATGATTCTGATGGAGGAAGGGGATTTACTGGTAAGAGACATTGAGGAATCTTCCTAAGTGATGTTCTGCATCTTGATAGGGGTTTGGATTGCTCTGAGGTATGCATTTGTGGATGCTTACCCTGGGGTTTCCTAGAGAGCTGAGCATTTCATTGTATACAAATGTTATCTTGAGATATAAATAAGTGCTAATCTCTAGTTAATATACATGCTGGCATATTCTAGGGAAAGTGTACTGATGTCTGTGATTTACCTTAAAATGCACCAATTAAAAAATGGATTCGATAGGGAAAAACTGTACTCAAACCAGCAAGGGAATTCCAGTCCCTGTCTCAAAGCCCTACCAAGTTCTTCTTTCCTACCCCATTTTCCACGTACGCCCAAAGTACAAGTATGGGGAAGTAGAAGGGTATAAATTCCCCTCCCTGCTTGGGCTTGGTGCTCAGACCTTTGGAGAATAACCTCGTCTGAGCCCACCAGTGTTAAATAAACCTCCGATCCTCCAAAGTCTCCGCGTGCCCCTTGGTTCTTCCGTCAGGATCCAGTCCAGGTTCCGCAACAGATTGATGGATGAATAGCAATCTGGATAGATGGGTATGTGATAATGCAAATATAAAACACAAGGATCAAGGTAGAGAGAATATATAAATTCATTCAAGTTAGCTCAATGTTTGAAACTTTCTTCCGAAGTATATAAGGGGAATTATAGAAATGTGATTGAACAGCTAAAGTTTTGGCCTCAATTACTTCCCATCTGTGAGCTCATTGAGTTACTTGATCTTCCCTCAGCCATGGTTTTCTGTTCTGTGAAATGAAGATACTGATACTTGACAACAGGTTTTTAAAGATGTTTAGCTGAGAGAAGATACTGGCCCTTAACTTCAAATGCCTCATCATTCCTCAAAGTTCCTCATGAGTTACAATTCCAGGGATGACCATGCCTTTGGGAAAGTAGTTTTTTTGTTTTTTCTTTTTCTGTTTATTTTTGTTTTGTTTTGTTTTGTTTTTTGAAGTGAGAATATTTGAATTTGGGGACCTTTCCAGATCTCTCTTAACTAGGATTTCATGTTTGGACAAGTCCACGATGATATAGTTTTTGGAGTAGTGTTGGTAAGGCCCATAGCTGATGGCCAAGAAAGAATTCTTGAGATGTCTTTGATGCAAAATGGTGGCTTTATTAAAGCTCGGGGACAGGACCCATGGGCAGAAGGAGCTGCTGCTGCCCCTGGATTATGAGGAGCAACTGATTATATACTTTGAGGTTGAGGGAAGTTTCAAAAAGAGTTTCATCTGCTAACGAAGACTTACAGGATACCATAGGCCTTGCTATTGTCAAACCAAGATTATTTTTCCCTCTAGCAAGGCATTAACATTAAAGCAGTTGGGAGCTTCCTAGAGGAACTTTATATTCTGCCTGCCTCAAATATTTGTCAAAGTGCTGCAGGTTATAAGGACCTTTAATTCTGTTTACATTTTCTTCTGCCTTTGTTTCCCCTTATCAAGTGATTCCTAACTGAATTTTTAAATATTTTTTAATGAAAGGACTCTCTGCGTTTATTTTTCTTTATATATGTGCACAGTTTACTCTTCAGAACAGTATGAAACTGCTATGTACCCCTCCTACTCACTAGTAAGATAACATGCCACACTCTACTTTGAAAATTCACAGCAAAATTGTAACAGCCCCCAAAAGAACGTAGGAAATTTATTTTTTTTTAATATTTATTTATTTATTTGAGAGGGAGAGAAAGAAAGTGTGTGCACAGAGGGAGGGGAGGGACAGCAGGGGAAGGAGGGAGAGAATCTCAAGCAGACTCCTTGCTGAGCACAGAGCTGGAATGGAGCTCAGTCTCAGGACCCTGAAATTAAGACCTGGGCTGAAACCAAGATTTGGACACCTCACTGAGCCACCCAGGTGCCCGAAGTATATCTCTTCATCTTTTACTTGATTTATACTTTTTTTCTCAAGATTATTTAAGTTATCATAGTGATGGGAGAAACAAAAGAAAAAGGAAATGTAGATAAAATTAAATGTCCTTCTCACCTGTAGCTCCTTGACAAATATTTGAGGCAGGCGGAGTGTGAAGTTCCTCCACAAAGCTCTCACTGCCTTACTGTTAATGCCTTGCTAGAGGGAAAACAACCTTAGTTTAAGAGCAAGGCCTGTGGTAACCCGTGAGTCTTCTTAAGCAGATGAAACTTCCCTTTGAAACTTCCCTTCTCTTTACTTCCGCCAACCCCAAAGTATATAATCAGTTGCTCCTCACTATCCAGGGGCAGCAGCAGCTCCTTCTGCCCACAGGGCCTGTCCCTGTGCTTTAATAAAGCCACCATTTTGCATCAAAGATGTCTCAAGAATTCTTTCTTGGCCATCAGTTGGGGCCAAACACACCAACATTGAAAAAATGACATCAATAGCACTTTGAAGAAGAAATCACTGACACAGTGGAGGAAACTCAAGTCCTGAAAAATAAACCACTTTTAAACCTTCAAAACAAGAAAAGAATGTTAAGATTTATAAGTAAGCAAAAAACAATAAACAAACAAAACCATGGTGTTCAAAATAGAGGATTTCCTTTATGATTTTGTTCATTCACTCTAAAAACTTAAGACTCTGCCACAGAATTGATTGCACAGAACTTGAATGAGCACAAATGAGAAGTGCACACTTCATGCTTGGTCATAGTCATTGCCACCGTCAATTATAGCTCGTTATACTGACTCCAAAAAGAAAGAGCTTGCCTTGAAACACCAACACAGCTGGGAAACACTGAAGATTTGGCATGAGAAAGCACATTTAATTTTTGTTGCTTTCTATCAGAAGAGATTTTATAGCAATAAGTAGTGTAATAGATGTATTTAACATAGTCATAAAAAAGGTTTACATTTGAGATTGCTTATCTTTTGGAATGAAGCCTTGGGGGAAATAACTGAGTTCTTCATTATAGCATAACGTTTAGGAATTTTTTTTAATAATGAAGAGTTTTTATTAGCAAATTAAGTGTGTTGAATATAAAGTTTATTGTCTTAAAATACAAGAAAATTGTGTTTGGGTACATCTTTTAAAATATTATCTCTTGAGGAAAACTGATTTCTCTATGTCTAAAACAAACTACTCAAAATGCTGATATTTTGAATTTTATTATAATTTTTATCTCTCCTTTTTCTTTGATGCTGAAGTGGTAAAATATTTCAGCTGTGTTCGTTAAGCTAAGCTCCACTTCTCATTTGAATTTCTATTCTCAGATATAATAGAACAATAAATTTATATATAAACATACTCATGTAAAATATATAAGAATAAGCTGCATTTGTATATATTTCTGATTTTTTTTGTATATATTTCTGTTTAATCTAAAAGTTGCTTTCTTAAAAGATCCTCCTGCAAGGTTTATATCTGTAGAACTAAGAGAAATCACTATAATACAGAACATCACCAATGCATTTTTCAAATGGTAAATGATTCTTCATATAATAAAAAGGGAACACAAAACTTTCAGTATGTGCAGTGCATATTAACAACCTATCCCAAAGAAATTTAACTCTGAATTACGTTAGCTCCTTCTAGAAGGTAGTTCTCAATGGAGGTAATGTTTGCCCCTATAGTACATTTGGCAAAGTCTAGAAACATTTTTTGTTGTCATGATGGGGGCAGAGGGATGGTTACTGGCATACAGTGGGTAGAAATAAAGGATGCTGCTATATACCCTATAATGTACAGGAAAGTCTCCCAAAATAAAGAGTTATCCATTCCAAAGTGTCATTAGTTATCACAGCTGAGAAACTCTGATCTAGAAAAAGAAAATAAGTCCAAGTCCAAAGCCCATGTAGTCCATTAAATATAGACAATAAGACACTTGATGAAGGTGAGAGTATACATAACAAGCTACAGTTTCAGATTCTACCAGTTCCAGTTTATGTTCCTACCAGCAGTATACAAAGGTTTCCTTTTCTCTGTATCCTCACCAGCATTTAACTTTTGTCTTTTTGGTAATAGACTCTAATACACTCTAGCAAGTGTGAGGTGACATCTCATTGTGCTTTTGATTTGCATTTCCCTGACAATTACTGATGTTGAGATCTTTTAAGACCTGTTGGCCATTTGTGTGTCCTCTTTGGAAATACATCTGTTCACTTTCTTTGACCATTTTTTTATTGGGCTACTTGGTTTTTTTGCTAATGAGTTATATGAATTTCTTAGATATTTGGATATTAGCACCTTGTCAGATTAGTGGTTTACAAACATTTTCTCCCATTCCATAGCTTGCTTTTTCATTTTGTGGATGGTTTCCTTTGCTGTGCAGAAGCTTTTCAGTTGGGTGTAGTTTCGGTTATTTGTTTTGTTTTGTTTTGTTTTTCCTTTTGTTGCTTTCTCTTTTGGTGCCAAATCCAAAATATCATTGCCAAGACCAAAATCAAGAAGTTTATCCCCTATATTTTCTTCTAAGAGTTTTACAGTTTCAGCTCTTACATTCAAGACTTTATTCCATTTGAGTCGTGCGTTGTGTGTGGCATAAGATAGGAGTCCAGTATCATTCTTTTGCAGGTGAATATTCAGGTCTCCCAGCACCATTTTATGGAAGAGAGTACCCTTTCCACATTGAGTATTCTTGGAGCTGTTGTTAAAGATTAACTGTATACACATGGGTTTATTTCTAAGCTCTCTATTCTGTTCCATACCTGTGTCTGTTTTTATGCCAATACCATATTGTTTTGATTACTATAGGTTTGTAATATAGTTTGAAATCACTGCAAGGCTGTGCAGAGGTCCTGGCAGGCCTTTTTCATTAGCACTCAATTGGTACTGACAGTCATTCTCCCTGTCAGCCAACTCTGCTGGCCTCAGCAGCCTCCACAGCACACATGGGACATGGGAACCTTTAGGGACAATGGGAACCCTGGTTGTAAGGGCCTACTACTTCTCTGAGATGGCAATAAGGGAAAACGAGTCACTCCCTAACACACAAACCTCTACCCCTTCCCAGTCCCTGGGCCGTTATTCTACCTCTCTATGTTCAGAAGCCTTCTCCTCTAGCCTCTTTTCTTCAAAAGGCTTACTTGGGTTTTGGGGGTCCAATTTCATTCTTTTGCAGTGGACATCCACTTTTTCACACATAATTTTTTGGAGAGATCATCCTTTTTTGCTTTTGTCTGTTCTTTGCTTTGAGTTCAGGCCCTTGTGTTTCACAACTTCCCTAGTTCCTAAGTCAGGATACCCCCAAGCCTAACAAACCTACTTAAACTGGGGAGGAGGGAAAACTCCAGGGAGAACACATACTCAAATTAATATTTCAGCAGATTGTCCTTTACACATTGTTTATTTATGATTTCAGTATGTGAGCTTCACCAGGTGGTAAATGCAGATTTAGTCATGTCAGTATTCAAACTGCAGTGTTCAATTACCCACCTGCTGGCTATGGGGAATTCAGGCTTTGTCATAGAACTCCAATCACATGTTGCTGTGCTAACAAATCAGAACTGATTTCACTCTTCCACAGTAAAGATAACTGAACTCCACAGCAGAATCTGGAATTCCACTTTCATCTTCTTTGTTGCCATACTACAGAAACTGTTACCAAGTGAATCTTGAAATCTACTACATCGAAGTTGACAAAAGTAGGCTCTACCTTTGAGACCACTGTGACTGTGGTTACTAAGTAGAAAATATTCTTTACTGCTCTTGAGAAGAAGAATGAACCTTCTGTGTTACATTTAATAGAGATAGGGAACTTATCATTTGTTTGAAATATAGGATGTTCTGGTGACTAGTCATAATAGCTTTCCCATTGGTCACGACAGCAAACCAAACTGGGAATTCAAAGCTTAGGATAAGACAATTCTGTAGAGTAGCTCTGCCCTCGTATAGCACACTACTTCCTCTGATTCCAGCACCACCAACAATGCCACAACAGTGTTTCAGCAAAGACTTCCCAAGTAGTGAGCAAAAAGTAGTAAAATTGCCCAAAATCAGCTATGTAGTTTTGAGTAGAATCTAAACTCCAACCAAGCCTCTATTGCTCAATCACCAGACTCCATGTTCCCTTTTTTCTGCAAACTAGCATTTATTGGTACCCCCTTAACCATCAAATTGTCTGAATCTCATTGATGAATGGAGGTTAAGACTTTTTCTTTCTGAGCTCTGTGTGGATGTTAGGACATGCAAATGGGTATTTGGAATGGGGGCAGCCACAAGCCACAGGATGCCATTTAAAGATTTAAAGAACCTCTCTCTGAGTATTGTTAAATGGAGATGCCTTGCAATTCGGGTTTGAATTCCTGCCCAAAGTAGAAAAATTCATACAAGAAGCAGCCATTACAAAAGGTTATTTTAATAAAGTTTATTTTTGTCAGTTTGCTGAGTATCCAACTTTTGACCACTTATCTTGCACCAGATAAGTTCTAAGAATGCTGAACCCTATGGACTGCATCTGTGGACTGCATGTGGCCAACTGGCTCCCAATTGTAGGCAGCCAGTTGGAGACATCAGTAAATTAGAGGATGCTAGAAAAAGGGTTGTGTGTTACCCATTCCCGATCTTCTCTGAAATGCGGTGTTTTACATCCCCTACACAGCTTCTGTCCTGCACTCCCTGTCTAGCTTCTCCTGCTTGCATTGGGCTCCTAAACACATCTCTGTATTTCCAGTCTCTAAATTTGGTTTCCTTAATCTTGCCCTAATTCCTTAATTTCTCTATTCATGAAGTCTCATATCATTTGGGTTTGATTCTGTTTCTTTATAGGGCTCTGATTGTTACAATGACTGTTCTACTTATTACACATATTACATGAGTTTTTTTTTTAATCCCTCCATTCGTGTTTTAATTTAGTCTTCTTGAACTACAAGAGTAGATTAAACTCTTCATAAACAGCACTTACCAGAAAAGGGGGGGACCTCACTGCCACCCACCACCAAATACATTATAATAGCTATGATTTAGCAGTTAAAGGATTAGCTTCCATATTACTCAGATTACTAGGGAACATGAAAAACAAGATCTCCTTAAGACTTCCTACAATATAGAATGTTCACTAATGCCACTAAAATTAAACTGTCTTAGCAGTATATTATTTTGCATGGACAGCTGTTTCCATTGCTGATGTATCTGTCAGCACTGTGTTATTTTCAATATATAGCTGTGCTGGAGATTTATTAGACAGTTTATGGCACCAACAGGTTATGCTGAGCTCAGCAGTGTTGCCAAGCAAAAAGAAATATTATATGAAGGCAGCATTTATTCTAAACAAAAAACCTAAGCATATTTCTTCCTTATTTAAATTTGCTCATGGAAACCATTTTCCACAGGTAAGTGAACAGTGAATGTGTTTGCAGTGTGCTATTGCATTCCTACCCACTGCAGACAAGATGGGAACCATGTTTTCATAAATAAAAAGCAACAGACCATGTCATTGGTCTCCTCTTTAACTCTTCTCCCCATGGGTGTATAGGTGGTAGGGGAAGGTTCTGCTGCACACCAGGCAGGGGAATTGAATATTGATGGCATTTGCTGACCGTTTGTGGATAAACAATTCAGCAGAGAGCACAAAGGTCAGGTTTACTCTAAATTTAGTGGGTTTAATTTGATTTGGCTAGTTAATTATAAATATAGTGCTTGCAAAAGTAAATCAGGTTTAAAAAAGAACCACACTTCAAGGAATCCATATGCTAATTTTCAGCCATGTTCTTCCAGTTACACAACTTTTTTGGCATGGAATCCAAATTTAAAAAGTTAATGTACTTTACTTAAAAAAAAATCTGGGTATAGTATTAAATCATTTGTAAATGTCTTTGATAATTTATAGATAGCATAAACTAAGGAGCAGAAGGAAAACCATTGTTGAGACATGATTCCTTAAGTCACCTAAAATTTATTCTTTGTTTCCCACGTAAGTCAAATTCACAGTAAATTCTGAGAAACTGCTCAAATAAGCCATTGTGTTACCTCCCCTGCTCTCAGGACTTTTTGTTCACTTATGCTCATTATATGCAAGGTCTTAGGCAAAATATTTGCCTCATTACCTAGACCTGGCATCTACAAACATATTTTAAAGATACCAGCTATCTCATGTAGGAAATATAGTTAGGGGCCTCCCTATCTTTCTATTAAAATGGATTAAATTTATAGAAAAAAATAACTCGATTAAAGATGTTTAGCTACAGTAAATCCTCAAAGAGCATAAGAGTAAAAGCTGAAATAAAATACAACTTCAGAGTTAAATAAAAACCATTTTGTAATCTGGATGCAGAGCTGAAGAATTTACTTTTACAGATGAAAGGCTAATTTAAGTCCTTATCTTTTATATATACAGATTATTTGTAATAGCGCTTGACACTCTAAGGGACACAAAGATATAAAGCACCACCACTCAAAAAGCTGTGCTTACAGAGATAAGATACATTCATATATCCCCAAAAAAATTATTCAATATCTGACAGTATATGATAGTGATGTGATAGTATATTGCTGTGAAATGATGTCTTAGTTTAGGTATTTATTTATTTATTTATTTATTTATTTATTTTTATTTATTAAAAAAAAAATTTTTTTTAATTTATTTGACAGAGAATACAAGTAGACAGAGAGGCAGGCAGAGAGAGGAAGGAAAGCAGGCTCCCCGCTAAGCAGAGAGCCCGATGCGGGGCTTGATCCTAGGACCCTGGGATCATGACCTGAGCCGAAAGCAGAGGCTTTAACCCACTGAGCCACCCAGGCACCCCTAGTTTAGGTTTTTAAACCATGCATTCACATCCTCCATTCAGTATTGGTATCAACCCCTCCTGCAGTGCTAAATCAGGTGCCGAATCCCTTCCAACTGCCTCGTCTCTCCTAAGGCCAACTTTACCTTCTCTAGTGAAAACAAGCCCTCTTCGTGACAGGTTCCGCTGGTCCAAACTCCCAGCTCAAAGAACTTATAGAAATGTTTTGATCAGGCAAGGTGAGACTGACAATATAGAACATTTCTACCCTGAGTTCTAAATTCCCAAGTGAAAAGAGGAAGAAAAAAAAATTGTTTTTACCTTTTTGGTTTTGGAGTTCTTTTCCTTCCCTTCTCTCTCTCTCTCTCTCTAGCTTAAATTTCCTGTGGCTGACAACTGCTAGCTAGGTATTACTGGCAATTTATATGTATATGTATATGTATTTTTATAAAGATTTTATTTATTTATTTGACAGAGATCACAAGTAGGCCGAGAGAGAGGGAAGCAGGCTCCCTGCTGAGCAGAGAGCCCCATGTGGGGCTCGATCCCAGGACCCTGAGATCATGACCTGAGCCAAAGGCAGAGGCTTAACCTACTGAGCCACCCACTGCCCTGGCAATTTATATTTAATACTCGTCTAACATATAGCTTGAATTTATACACTGAATTCATTTTTTAAAATTTTATTTTCTAATAAACACACACACACACACACACACACACAAAGAATAAGACCCCTGTTATAGGTTACACATATATTATTTAACTTAAATTGATTCTCATGACAGATCATGTTGTAGATGAAACCAAGGTTTGGTGTGGAGACCTACCGATGATTTTAGAGGTAAAAAATGGCTGGGCATAGATTCAAATCCAATCTCTCAATGGAAAACCTAAAATTTTTTCTACCACTCATTGATTGAATCAGGGTTTAGGATTTTATCCTGTTATGATGGGAGCTAGAGACTGAAGGCCAGGACCCAGATAATCATAGCAAGGCTGGAAAGTGGATTTCTTCATTGGTCTCTTTTGAAGGGTTATGTGCTGATGGGCACCATGAAAAAAATGACAACATAATATATATATTCAGAATAATATAGCCTAGTGGTTCTTAGGGAAGAATAAAGTCAACAGCTCTGAATATGTATGTGAGTTTACAACCAGATATGTAACACAGAAGACTAGTCTTTTATTATTATTACTCTTATTTTTTTAACTGGGGTAGAGGTAGCCCACAAAGAACAAACATCTAAAAGCAGTAAGAAGTGATTACTCTCACCTAGGGTGGTCCCTTAGGCTTTGAATAGCCCGTCAATAAGTTTCAAATCCTAAGGTAGAGGAGCAAGAAACATTTGGTGTCTAAGGATATAAAAGAATGGACAGATTTCATAGAGGTGGGAGGTTATTTCCAAATAATAGAAAATTTATTAGAAAATGAAGTTATGAGGCACAAGCTTATCTTGATGAAGTTGATGAAGCCCTGAGAGTTCATTTTTGCTTTTGTTTCCCTTGCCTTTAGAGACTGTTTTGCAAAAAGTTGCTTTGTCCAAGGTCGAAGAGTTTGCTGCCTATGTTCTACTCTCAGATTTTGATGGATTCCTGTCTCACATTTAGATCTTTTACCCATTTTGAGTTTATATTTGTATATGGTATAAGAGAGTCTTCCAGTTTCATTCCTCCATATGTGGTTGTCCAATTAAAGAGACTACCTTCCATTGGACATTCTTTCCTGTTTTGTCAAAGATTAGTTGGCCACAGAGTTGAGGGTCCATTTCTGAGTTCTCTATTCCATTCCATTGATCTATGTGTCTGTTTTTGTGCCAGTACCATACTGTCTTGTTGATCACAACTTTGTGATATAGCTTAAAGTCAGGCATTCTGATGCCTCTAGCTTTGGTTTTCTTTTTCAATATTCCCCTGGCAATTCAGGTTTTTTTCTGGTTCCATACAAATTTTAAGATTGTTTGTTTCAGCTCTGTGGAAAATGTTGATGGTATTTCGATAAGGACTGCACTGAATACGTAGATTTCTCTGGGCAGCATACACATTTTAACAATGTTTATTCTTCCAATGCAGAAGCATAAAATATCTTTCCCTCTCTTTGTGTCTTCCTCAATTTCTTTCATAAATGTTCTGTAGTTTCTAGATACAGATCTTTTACTTCTTTGGTTAGCTTTATTCCTAGGTATCTAATGGGTTTTGGTGCAATTGTGAATGGGATCGATTCCTTCATTTCTCTTTCTTCAGACACATTGTACTTCATCAAAATAAAAAGCTTCTGCACAGCACAGGAAACAATCAACAGAACTAAAATGCAACCTATGGGATGGGAGAAGATATCCAAGATCTATAACGAACTTCTCAAACTTGACACCCAAAAAACAAATAATCCAGTCAAGAAATGGGCAGAAGACATGAACAGACACTTCGACAAAGAAGACGAACAAATGGCCGACAGACATGCAAAAAAATGCTCCACATCACTTGCCATCAGAGAATTGCAAATCAAAACCACAATAAGATACCACCTTATACCAGTCAGAATGACTAAAATTAACAAGATAGGGAACAACAAATTTTGGCAAGGATATGGAGAAAGGGAAACCATCTTACACTGTTGGTGGGAAAGCAAACTTGTACAGCCACTCTGGAAAACAGTATGGAGGTTTCTGAGATTGTTAAGAATAGAGCTGCCCTATGACCAGCAATTGCACTACTGGTTATTTACCCCAAAGATATAGATGTAGTGAAATGAAGGAGCACATACACACCAATGTTCATAGCAACAATGCCCACAATAGCCAAACTGTGGAAGGAGACAAGATGTCCTTCAATGAATGAATGGATAAAAAGATGTGGTTCATATATACAATGGAGTATTACTCAGCCATCAGGAAGGATGAATATCTACTACTTACATTGACATGGATGGAACTGGAGGGTATTATGCTAAGTGAAATAAGTCAATCAGAGAAACACAATTATATGGTTTCACTCATATGTGGAACATAAGGAATAGTGCAGAGGACAATAAGGGTGGGTGGGGAATGAATGGGAAGAAATCAAAGAGGAAGACAAACAATATGAGACTCTTGACTCTGAGAAAAATTCTGGGGTTTGCAGAAGGGAGGTGGGGGTGGGGTAACTGGGTGATGGACATTAAGGAGGGCAATGATGTGATGTGCACTAGGCATTATATTGAACTAATGAATCATTGAACATTATATCAAAAACCCATGATGTACTATATACCTTGGCTAATTTAATTTAAATTTAAAAAATAATAATAAAAAGAAAATAAAGTTATGGGGGGTTCCTGGGTGACTCACTTGGTTGAGCAGCCTATTTGTGATTTCCACTCAGGTTATGATCTCACGGTCATGGGGTGCAGCCCCGTGTTGGGTGCTGAGCTCAGTGGGGAGTCTGCTTGAAGATTCTCTCCCTCTGCCCCTCCCCAACTTGACTGCATATGCTCTCTCTCTCTCTCTTTCAAATAAATAAATCTTTAAAAAAAGAGAGTTCCATGTTATTTTTATATTGAATTCTTATGCTAGTTTTTTTCTATACATCTGAATAATATTAACTAAAATAGGAAAAGTTAACTATTATGACGTGTTAGAATTTACTAGATTTTAGTTATGTATAAATTATAATAAATAAAAGGGACACAAAAATGCATTATGAAATCTACAAGTTATTTTTATATTTTTCCCAAAAAAGCGGCAGCAGCATTTCCAGTGTTAATTTTAGAAAAAAAAAAATGTGTATTATTTCAGTCAACAAATACTTACAAACATAAACTATAAAGAAGACAATGTATGTAAGTCACATTTAAATCAATTTGAAAAATACATTTCCTGATACAAGAGCATGAATCATCAATTTTATTTGTGAAACTCAGATGCCACCTATTGTTTAGAAAAATAAATACATCGCTTTTGTTAAAATTATATTTTTACTAACAGTTTTCATGTCTCTGGAGAAATATGAACACTGTACACAGAGAACTGAACCTGGCTTTCTAACTGTGCAGAATAATTAGAGGTTTCAAGGACACAGAAACCATGAGTGAAGCTCTCTGATAGATATATTAGGTGGGAAGAAGTAAACTGCTTTTAAGTACCCTTATCTTCAGAGGAGCACATTTTGCCCTAGTAATTATTTTTATGTGTATATAATTTTCATTTTTAGATCATTGTCATTTCACACACAGTTGTAAGAAATAATAGAGAAATCTTACCTATCCTTTGTTCTGCTTTCCCCCCATGCAAAACTACTTCAGTAACCAGGATTTTGACATTGGTAGGATCAGGGCATATATTTTCATCATCACAAAGATAACTTTTGTGGCATTTTTATAGTCTACCCACTTCCTTCTACTTCCCACCTCCCACCTCCTTAATCCCTTATGGTCACTAATCTGTTCATTTCTATAATTTTGCATTTCAAGAATGTTATATAAATGGTATCTACCCTATAGTATATATACTTAATTTATTTTCTTTTTTACTCCACATAATTCTCTGGAAATTCACCTAGATTGTGGTGTGTATCAATAGTTAGGTGTGTGGGGCACCTGAGTGGCTCAGTTTGTTAAAGCCTTTGCCTTCAGCTCAGGTCATGATCCCAGGGTCTTGGGATCAAGCCCCGTATCAGGCTCTCTGAGCTTCCCCCTCTCTCTCTGCCTGCTTCTATGCCCAATTGTGATCTGTCTGTCAAATAAATTAAATCTTGAAAAAAAAAAATAGGTGTGTAACAATAAAACAAATGTTGAGCAGTGTCCAGTGGTACGGACATATAATTTGTTTAACCATTCACTCCTTGAAAGACATCTAGGGTGTTTCCAGTTTGTGGCTATTACAAAGAAGGCTGCTATTAATATGTATGTACTAGTTTTATAATACTATGTACTAGTGCTATTAATATGTATGTACTGGTTTTATAATACTAGTACTAGTTTTATAATACTAGTTTTTAAGTACTATGTGTGAACCTAAGTCATCATTTCTCTGGGATAAATTCCCAGGAGTGCAATTGCTGGTTTGTATGGAAGTTACATGTTTTAAATGTTTATTATTTAAAGAAATCGCCAAATAATTTTTCCAGAGTGCCTATATCATTTTACATTCCCATCGTGATGTGTGAGTGATCCAGTTTCTCTGTATCCTAACAAGAATTTGACATTGACTCTGTTACTTATTTTAGCCATTCTGATAGGTATGTAGTGGTATCCTGTTGTAGATTAAATTTGCAATTTTCCTAAAATGTTGTGAAAATCTTTCCTTGTGTTTATTTGCCATCTGTAATATCCTCTCTGGTGAAACGTTTTTCATGTATTTTGTCCTTTTTCTAAGTGGATTGCTTTGTTTTTATTTTTTTTTCACTCTTCAGTTTTGACGTTCTATATATATTTCAGATACTACCAGTGTTTTGTCAGATATGTAATATGTAAACATTTTCTTCTAGAGTATGGCTTGTATTTTTATCCTCTTAACAGATGATAAAACAGGGTCTTTTACAGAGCAAAAGTTTTAAATTTTTATCCAGTCTAGTTTATCAGTTTTTCCTTTTATAGACCATGCTTTGGTTGTCAGGTGTAAGAACTCTGCCTAGCTTTAGAGCTTTAGAGCCTGAAGATTTTCTCTTGTTTTTGTTTTCTCTAAAAGTGTCCTAATTTTACATCTTATATATTTAAGTCCACGACCCATTCTGAGTTCATTTTTATATAAGATGTGAAACTTAGGTCGTTTTATTTTTTGTCTGTGGATGTTCAATTGCTCCAGCACCATCTTTTGAACAGGCTATCTTTCCTCTCTTGGATTGTAGTTACAAACTTGTTCTGTCAAAAGCTAGGCATATTTGTGTGAGTCTATTTTTTGTTCTCTCTCTCCTATTCCATTGATATGTATGTCTATCTCTCTACCAATAGTCTTAACTACTGTCACTATACAGTAAGTCATTAAATTACGTAGAATGATTCTTCCCACTCTATTCTTCAAAAGAACTAAAGCTCTTCTATTTCCATTGCCTTTCCACGTAAATTTTAGAATATTGGCTATATCTTCAAAAGATCTTCCTGAGATGGTGATGAGATTGCGTTAAACCTGCATCTACTTCACAAGAACAGTCATTTTTTACTGTCTTCTAATCTATCTACGGACATATTATGCCTCTCCATTTTTTGAGATTTTCTTTGATTTGTTTCATCAATATTTTTGTATACAAAGTTCTGTACATGTTTTCTTAAGTATTTCATTTATTCATTGCTAACATATTAGAAATACTATTGATTTTTGTGTGTTTATGTTATTCTTACAACCTTGACCAACTTATTTTAGTAGGTCTTCTGCAGATTTCTTCAGATTTAATGTGTATACAACTATCTTACCTGAAAATAAGGACAACTTTATTTTTCCCTTTCTAATCTTTATGCATTTTGCTTTCTTTTCTTGCCTACATTCACTGGTTAGAACTTCTAGCACTATGTTGAATGATTAAAGTCATCTAAATCTAAAATTTTCTTTGTGGGAAGATATTTAGCTATATATCTGTTATCTCTAACAGATATCTACTCATGTTACATATTTCCTCTTGAGTGAGTTTTAGTAGTTAATGTCTTTTAAGGAATTTGTGCATTTCATCTATGCACTTAAATTTATTGAAAGTTGCAACATTATTCCATTACAATCATTTTAATGTCTTTAGGATTAGTAATTATGATCTTACTCATTTCTGATTTTAATTTGAAGCTTCTCTTTCCTTAATCATTCTGGCTTTAGGTTTAGTAATTTTAGTGTTGCTGATTTTTATTGCTATTTCATTGATTTCTGCATATTTATTTTTTTCTTCATGCTTTATGTTTTTTCCTATATTCGTGTAGAATTATAAAGCATTCATTTGAGCCAGTTCTTCTTTTAATGTTAGCATTGATAGCTATAGCTTTCCTTCTAAGGATTATTTTAGCCACTTTGCTAAAGCTATGTCGGAAGCATTCTACAAATTTTGACAGGTTCTTTATTTATTTTCTTTTAATTTAATATATTTTCTAACTTGCCTTGTGATTTCTTTGAGATAGGATTAATTAGAAGTATGTTGCTTAGTCTGTTAAGCTTCTGCCTTTGGCTTAGGTCATGATCTTGGTGTCTTGGGATCAAGCCCTGCTTTGGGTTCCCTGGTCAGCAGGGAGTTGTGCTCTAACTCTTGTTCTCTCTCAAATAAATAAATAAAATCTTAGAAAAAGATATTGAGGGATGTTTCAGATATATTTTTTCAAGATATTGAGGGATGTTTCAGATATATTTTTTATTGATTCAAGTTTCATGGTTGTCACAAAACATAGTTTTAATATTTTAGTCTTTGTAAAGACTGTTGAGATTAGTATGGTGCCCCAGAATATGGTCTATCAAGGTGAATGGTCTGTGTACACTTGAAAAAAAAAAAGGTTGTTCTGCTATGGATGGAGCGTTCTATAAATGTCAATTATGTCAACTTGGGTAATATTCTTTCCATATACTTGCTGATGGTTTTGTCTATTTGTTCTATAAATTAATGAAAGAAGAGTGTTGAAGTTTGAAACTAGAATTGTAGATTTGTCTCTCCTTTTAGTTGTATCAGTTTTACTTAATGTATTATGTATACTTAATGTAATCTGTTGCTATATGCATACATATTAAGGTTGAATTTTTTTCTTCATTAAATGAACCCCATGTCAATATGCAATGTCCCTCTTTATTCCTGGTAATATTTCTTGTTCTAAATCTACTTCACCTAGTATTAATATAACTAATATCATTTTCTTTCAGTTATTGTTTACATTGCATATCATCTTCTTGTGTTATTTTTAGTCCCTCTTTGTCCTTGTTTTAAAGTGAGTGTTTTGTAGATAGTATAGAACTGGGTTTTGCTATTTTTGTCTGATATTGATATTCTCTGCCTTTTGATTGGGTGTTTAGAACATTTACATTTAATGAATTATTGATATGTTTAAATTTAAATGCCATATGTTGTTTTTAACTTATCCCCACTCTTTGGGTCTTTTCCCTCTTTTCCTACCTTCTTTTGGAATAACTGCATATGTATTTCTTATGACTATATCTTATCTCCACTGTTGACTTATTGGTTATATTTATTTTTAATTTTGAGGTTGCTCCTAGATATAATACACACACACACATGCACACACCTTATCATAGTCTATCTTCCAGTAACATTATACCACTTCACATGTAGCATAAGAACCTCATAATAACATGTTACTATATCCTCTACTCTGAGTCTTAAAACAAGATATCCATAATCTGTATTCTTATCTGGTACTCAGGGATTTTTTCCAAGCTCATGTAAATGTTGGAAGAATTTGGTGATTTGTGTCTTTAAAACTAAGGTCTCCTAGTTTGTGCTGGCTCTTAGGTGATGCCCTCCTAGAGGCCATTCTCATGTTCTTGCCACAAGGCCCCTTTCATCCTCAAAGCCACTGAGAGTTTTTGTCTCTTTAAATCTTTCTCATACTTACATCTCTGATTTCTGTGTCTGCTTGCTAGATCTAGATTTAAAGGTCTCCTGTGATTAAATCAGGCTCAAATAGAATAAGCTCCTTTTTGCCATTTAAGGTGACATAATCACAGAAATGATATCCCACTGTATTCACAGATTCCATCCACATTCAGGGTGTGCGTCACTGGGAGTCATTAATTCTGCTTATCACACAAGGCAAGGAGACTCATATAAGTTAAAACATAATTCATAAAGAGAAAAATGAGAAATTTTCCATCTGTAACCTTTCCAGTTAACTAAACCTTACTGGACAGTAAAATGTTTTTCATCTTAGAGTGCCATGTCTACTACATGCCTGACATATAATGAGAACTCAGGAAATGTTTGTTGAATCGAACACCTGACTTTCTTTGTAAATAACAGAAGTTTAAAATATACACTGATAAACATTATTCTCCAGCACTCTCAATTGCCTTAATTGCTCAAGGTAATCAAGTGTCCTTGATTCCACTTGCAGGGCCTCAATGGTTGAGTACTCTAACAAAATCCCAAGTGAAAAAAAGTTTCTAATAAAGAAGCACAATCCATTGGCTATGTCCCTGCATTAGGAGAACTCTAAATAAGAAAAATGCAAAAGGAAAAAATCAGTCATCACACACACATATGTAATGTAAATCATACATTGATAATAGTAATCAGGAAGTAGGGTCTATGGAGCACTGGCTTGGAAACTGGCAGACAAAATCAGAGAGGTGGTGCTTCTAGATCAGTGATACATTGCAAGCCATTTCTATCTCCCTCCACTCATCTTTCTTTTCTTTTGAACACACTTTTAATACCCCTTCCCATTTCAGCTTTGTCTAGTTTCCTCTTTTCCCAGCTCCCTATATTTCTTCTTGGCTCCTTCTTTCTGCCTCTTCATTTTCCTTTCTCTCCATGTATCCTTCTCCCCGCTCACTTTTTCTTCTCTATCTCTCATTCAATCCCTTGTTCCCCTCTCCACTGTATACTGGTTCACCTCCTTTCCCCAACTGGTATTGGCTCTTTTAAACAATTGTTGCTGATCCTGGAGTCGGAGGATGCAGTCCCACATCTGGCTCCCTGCTCAGCAGGGAGTCTGCCTCTCCCGCTGACCTCTCCCCTCTCTTATGTGCGCTCTCTCTCTCTAGTAAATAAATAAATAATCTTAAAAAAAATTTAAACAATTGTTGCTTATCTTTATATAAATCAGCTTTTCATCTTTTGTTTCTGAATATTAAGTCTATAGTAAGAACAATATGTTTTCTGTTATAAGTATGTATATGTATATATATATATATACATATATATATATATATAATATCAGCCTATAAGGACAAAATGAAAGATTAAAGCTTTATCTTATATAATCTGAACTGGCACATAGGAATGGAAATCACACATTGCCCCAGAGTATCTCTGATATACAGCCTATATAGAACGCTCTTACAAAGCTCAGCAATACTTAGATTGTCCACTAGGTGGCAAATGATCACATAAAGAGACTGAGCATAGAAAAAAAGCTTTTATAGAATTTGAGATTTGTTATGAAGAAAAGGCAGATTTTTTTTAAACAAATAATGTAAGTACCAACTAAAATATCCTAAAAGCACCTTAAGTCTTTATCCAGGACAAAATCCTTCCAAACTCCTATTACCTTATAATTATTTATGAATCAGAAACAAAACAAAAATAAATAAATAGAAGGTTATAAAGAGGAAATGTTTCCTAGCTATAGGGACTAAATGGTTCATAATGATTCATCATTGAAATATAAATAAAGTGAAAATGTATCATAAGCACCCCTTCAGTAAAATGGTCTATAATTTAAAAACAGTAATCACTTATAAGTAGTAACTATGTCTAAAAGGGAAATATGAATGATCATATGAAGAAGAAATATTTACCATAGTGATTTAGTGAAAGAAAAATATAATAATGGGGGTAGAGTTGATTACCAAGGGAAGGCACCTGGGTGGCTCAGTTGGTTATGTGATTGCCTTTGGCTCAGGTCATGATCCTGGACTCCCGGGATCGAGTCCCACATCACACTCTCTGCTAAGCAGGGAGTCTGCCTCTCCCGCTGACCTCTCTCCACATGTTCTCTCTCTCTCTCATTCTCTCTCCAAATAAATAAATAAAAACTTAAGAAAAATTGAGATATTCAATTGAACCAAATTAAAATCATCTCTATATACTGTCATATGCAATAAAAATGACAAGTAATACATCAATAGCCTTAATATTTCAGGTATTCATGCAAATCAATAAACAAATAGGACTACATCAAACTAAAAAGCTTCTGCACAGCAAAAGAAACAACCAATAAAATGGAAAGGCAGCCTATGGAAGGGGCCAACATATTTGCAAATCACATATCTGATAAGGTATTAATATCCAAATATATGAAGAACTCATACAACTGAAGAGAACAAAGGCTAACAACCTGGTTTTAAAAAGTGGGCAGAGAAACTGAATAGTTTTCCAAAGAAGACACACAAATGGCCAACAGGTACATGGAAAGGTTGTCAGCATACTACTTACTCATTAGGGAAATGTAGATCAAAACTATAATGGTTTATCACCTCACACCTGTTAGGATGGTTATCATAAAAAAGTGCCTATCCGTAAGTTATATACTATTACAAAAGGAAAAAATACATGATTAGGGTAAGGCTCTTGAGAGGGGTGATTATCTTGGATATTCTGGGTAAAACCAATGCAAATAGTCTCCTTAATTGTGAAAAAGGGAGGAAGAAGAGTCAGAAAAAGAGAAGTGAGGATAGAAACAGAGGTCAGAGTAATTCTGTTTCTGGTATTTAAGAGACAAGGAATGTAGTCAGCATCTAGAAGCTAGAAAAAGTAAGGAAACAGATTCTCCCATAGAGTGTCCAGAAAGGAAGGCTGACATCTCAGTTTTAGCCCTGTGAGACCTGGACTTCTGACCTCCAGGACTGTAAGATTAAAAAAGTTTGTGTTGTTTTAAGCCACTGTGTATGTGGTAAATTGTTATAGCCACTAAAGAAACTAATGCAACTCCTTAGGAAAGAAATATTAGTTATTTCTTTTCAAGCAAGAAAGTGATTACCTAAACTTGAGTAAGATTCACTTAATATCTCAAAAAAGACGACAGGATAAAAGCATCCATCTTATGTAACAGATAATGAAATATTTTTCCCTGTAGCTGGTAAAATAATTGTGGAGAAAGGACTGATTTTTTTTTTTTTGAAGCTTTTATTTATTTATTTGACAGACAGAGATCACAAGCAGGCAGAGAGGTGGTCAGAGAGTGGGGGAAGCAGGCTCCCTGCTGAGCAGAGAGCCCAATGAGGGGGCTTGATCCCAGGACCTGAGATCCTGACCTGAGCCAAAGGCAGAGGCTTAACCCACTGAGCCATCCAGGTGCCCCAGCTGATTTCTTGATAACGTACTTAGGTAAGCACATTTTTAAGAGAGATGCACACTCTGGAGCTGACAGGTTTCTGTCAAGTTTCACAGGCAAGAGAACAATTCTGCATAATAAAAGAGACTGATAATGGAGTGCAGGACTGAGCTGCTCTGGGACCAGTAAGAGGGGGAAGCACAATCCAGGAATAGGACACAGTTATGTCCTGGGGACTGGATGAATGAAATCTCAGGAGCTACAGGACCCCCGTTCCATTTCTATACTGATCAGCTTTTGCTAGGGTAATAAACAATCTCCTAGTCTCTGTGACTTAAACAATAAATCAGACGTCTCACTCAGGAGTGTGGGTTGTGGCTCTGTCGGGCCCAGCTGGGTTCCTGGTGTCAACTAGGCGTGGGTTCAGAACTGCATTATGTGTGTCTTGTGCTGGGACCCGGGCTGAAGAAGCGCTGTCTAAGCATGCTGTCCTCACAGAGGATGGTAAGAGTGCAGGAGGGGGAGGGGCTTCTCTTAGGAGAGGGCAGCCTTGTCACTTCAGGAAGAGGAGAGAGTGAATATGTGCTGAACAATATTCAGATCTACTATAATCCCATAACACTTCAGGCCAACTGGGAAACTAATGATAGACCTGGAAATTTGGTGAAAGCTAGAGTGTATGTTGAGTTTTGCATTGAAGTCTGCACGGGACTGAAACAGTAAGCCCGAGGTTATGAATAAGGAAAATAGCAAAAGGAAAAATGGGGTTAGTTTTATTTATTTAACCCAAAGGAAAAGAAAAGTGAACCAACATTTTGATAAGTAACATCTCTTTATCAGACACTGTGCTGAATAATTTCATTCTCATTTATTTTCACAGGTTTTTGAGGTGAGAAAACAAGCTCAGAAAGGTTAAGAGTATTGCCCAAGCTCCTGTAGTTTGTATTCCATGATGGTAATTCAAGATTGTGTCATTAAGGAAAGTTGAATTAAGGAGTCAATGGACATAGGAAGTGACTCTTTAAAAATAGAAGTCTGGGGACGCCCGGGTGGCTCAGTCGGTTAAGCGGCTGCCTTCGGCTCAGGTCATGATCTCAGCATCCTACGATAGAGTCCCACATCTGGCTCCTTGCTCCGTGGGGAGCCTGCTTCTCCCTCTGCCTCTGCCTGCCATTCTGCCTGCCTGTGCTCTCTCTGTATCTCTGACAAATAAATAAATAAAATCTTTGAAATAAATAAATTAATTAAAAATAAATAATATATAAATAAATAAATAAAAATAGAAGGCTAGAAAAATATGAAAAGAGGGCGCCTGGGTGGCTCAGTGGGTTAAGCCTCTGCCTTCAGCTCAGGTCATGATCCCAGAGTCCTGGGATCGAGTCCCGCATCGGGTTCTCTGCTCGCCCGGGAGCCTGCTTCCTCCTCTCTCTCTGCCTGCCTCTCTGCCTACTTGTGATCTCTGTCTGTCAAATAAATAAATAAGATCTTTAAAAAATATATATATATGAAAAGAAGGCAACCCCCATCACAATTGGAAAGACTTGTTTTGCATGGAAATGAGGTTAAAACAAGCTGAATCAGTAGACCAGGCAAAGTCACGGTCCATGGATTTCTGTAACACAGGGGCGCAGCTCCAGCCTCCCGGAGACTGGCTGGTGCCAGAAGAAACTACAGTTTTAGAGAGATAACCAAGGAAATAAATTCAGAAGAATTTATATTGGAACTGAAACACGGGCACTACTGGCTCATTAAGAGTACCTTTGAAAGTTAGAAAAATGTGCCCTTTCGTCCTTTGTCACAGACCTGTGTCAAAGTACATGGTTTGGCCAATCCCACTCGCTCCCTCTAAGAGGGCAGCCTAAATCTCCACACCTTATGCTGTCATCCTAGTTTGGTTGGGGGAAGAAGGGGGAGATGGAGGTTAAGGACTTCAGTCATAAAGAAGTGTATTCCTCCAAGCTGTCCGCATGAGTGAGAAGAGTAGTCTATTTATATGGCTGTCTGATGGAGGTTTAAATAGTTACCTAAAGTTGGATATGTATTAGTTGGTTTTTGTTGTTAAACTTTTTTAAAGAAAGATTTCATTCATTCATTCATTTTCATTTGAGAGAGAGAAAGGAGGGGGAGGAAGGAGAGGGGAGAGAGAATCTTAAGCAGACTCCTTGCTGAGCTCAGAGACCAGTGTGGGGCTCCATCTCACCACCCTGAGATCATGACCTGAGCTAAAACCAAGAGTTGGATGCTTAACCTACTGCACCACCCAGGCACCCTTTTTGCTAAACTTCTCAAAGAAAGAATAAATGTGCTCTATTTTAGATATTCCCTGGCACACTAAAAAGTAATTCATATTTGGCAACATCCTAAGATTTTAGATACTGAGGAGGAGAATTTACAACAATAAGTCACAATTAGACTCAAATGTCATTGCACTATGCCTACACTACAACATACTGTTTTAGAGTATGCATTTCTCCCAGATGGGTAATTAACACAAATTTGGTTACAAAGTATACAAAGTTCTTTCTCTATTCTATCTACTGTTTAAATTAGATATACCATATCAAAATTCCGCCTAACCTTCAGGACCCGATTCAAATCCCAGACTAACCTTGGTCAAGGTTCCACAAACGATATTGGGTGATCCTCTAATTCTTGGGTTTTTGCATATACTTCTATTACGAATAAATTTTTATGATAATGGGTAAATTTTTATTGGAATGCTCAGGAAAACTCTACTTATCCTTCAAGCCCAGCCCAAAAGGTCTTTTTTATTTGAAATCACATTCCATAACCTAATCTAGGTAGTTTGATATTCCCTCCCTTTATGCTAATATTAAAGGTAGAGCACGCACAGTCTGACCCCAAGATTTGGGGGAGGTGGGGCGGGGGGTGGAGGTTAACTAAACCTTTTTGAGCTCATTGAAGGCAGAAGGCATAAGATAACTTTTTCATCTTTGCTACCCTGAAATAATATAGAACTTAGATCAGGGTTTTTAAGCCTGGGAACTATTGACATTTGGGGGCAGGTGAGTACTTTTTCTAGGAGGTTGTCCTGTCCATTGTGGGATATTTAGCAGTATTCTCTTTTCAGGCTTAACAATCAAAAATCTCTCAAAATTTGGCCAAATATTCCGTGGGGGATAAGATTGCCTCTTGTTGAGAACCACTGATCTAAATCATATCGTGTGTGAACTTGATGTCAGGAATTGTCAAGTTTTTTCCTCCACCTTCCATCTTTTACACCATGTAGCTCTAGAAAGGAATTCAACAAATGTATTTGAGTAAGTGATTTAAGTTGCAAATAATACTAAAATCTTTCCTATGAGCCATTAAAAATAGGGTTTACAAGGATGATATCTATTCATGAGAGAGATGATGTGGTATATTGGCTAATGAGGCAAATTCTGGAGTCAGACTGGGTAGATTCAAATCTGTGACACATGTGTTTATAGCCCACCTCTCAGCTTCCTAGTTCAGTAACCTTGATCAAGTCATTAAACTTTGCTGTACGTCTCTATCTGCATTATAAAATGATGATACAAATAGTACTTACCTCAACAACACTAAGTGAAGATTACATGATAAGCTATTTAAAACACCTGGAGCAATACATGACAAGTGTTGGTTATTATTACATATGTTTATGTGTGCAAGTGTCAGTATACTAATATGTCATCTCTATTGTAGAACATGTAAACAGATATAATCATTTTCAAGGCAACATAGGATAATAGGTATAAAGAGGTTCTGATATTTTCTTGCCCCACCCTGTGGATTATTTTGTTTGTATACCTTGAGTGCTGTGTTTTGCTCTTTGACAATTTCTGCTTTTAGAAGCAGCCTGAGGATAGATTAGGGCTTGGCATTCCTCATGGCCAGGAAGCTGCCTACTGAAGTTTCCTGTGGAGATGGACTAGGGTCTGTGATTTTAGCAAACCCAGTTAGATCTTTTGGGCCAGTTTCACATTAAGTTCTGTGTTCACACTCATCTGCTCCCTCAAGTTTCTGTTTAAACATTACATCCTGGTTTTTACCTCTGCTCCATGGAATTAAGGAAGAGTTCTGCATCCAAAATTGCACTAACAAGTTTAAAATGTAGATAGAAACAGAGGTTATTATTCAACTGCTTATCCATTCATTTGACGGACATTTAATGAGCACTTAATGTGCCAAACCTTGTTATGGAAGTTGAGAATTAGCCTGGAACAAAGCATAAAAAAATAACTGCCTTCTCACGACTTACATTATGGTGGCTGGAAGAGTACTTTAGGAGAGGAGAGCAACAGGGTTAGAGGCCATTAGACAGGAACATGCTTAGTGTGTTGGTGAATGAGCAAGAAACCACAGTGGTTGAAGCAACACAAGCTTGAGCAAGAGGAAGTACTTGAGGCCAGAGGATTAAAGGGTGGGATGTGGAGGTGTAGGGTCAAAGACTGTACAGGGCCATGGGTCATTTTAAGAAATTTAGCTTTTATTACAAGAGATTTAGGAAATAACTGAAGTATTTTTAGCAGACAATTGATATCATCTGAAGTCACTTTAACTGAATCATTCAGGCTGCTGTGTTCCAGATAAACTGGGACAAGGATGCTGTGCAAGGGCAGAAGCATGAAGACCAGTCAGGATTCTCCTATAAGATATTAAAGGAAAATAGTGCAATGAGAAAAATGATGTTGGCCTATGCTACATGGATAGCAGTGGTCAAATTCTGTGTGTATTGAAAGTAATGCATTTCAGTTTTACTAACTAAATGGCTAACTGATACAGCCATTGAGAAAGGGGGAAGTCAGGGATGACACCAAGACTTTTGAACTGAGCAACTTTTAACCTGATTTTTGAAGAATGGAGTTACCTGTTCTTAAGTAAGAAAGACAGGGACAGAGTGGAATGTGAGGAGGTAATTTAGACATATTAAGTGTGAAATGCCACTAGAATCTGTAGGCAACTGGATATAGTAGTTTGGAATTCAAGAGAGAGAACCAGATTAGACCTCTCAACTTTGGAGTTTTGATAGCATATAAATGGCTTAAAGCCATGGACTAAATGATATCACCCACAGGGGAATATAGATATAGGAATAAATCAAATGAATTCTGGACATATTTTGTAGTTAGAGTTAACAGGATTTGCTGACAATTTAAATGTAGATGTAAAAGATAAGATTCAAGGGTGACTCCAAAGGTTTTGGAGAAAAAAAAATATAGCTATTGATAGACTGATCCTGGGGCTCTCCAATATTGGAGATAAAGAGGAATCAGCAAACCGAGAAGGAATGGTTAGAAAGGAAATAATCAAACCAGGGAAGTGTGATATCTTAGAAACCAAGTGTAGACAGTGTTTCAAGGAGCAAGCAATGGTCCTTGAAACCTGTGTCATATGCTACTGGATTAATATGAAAACTGAGAAATGACAATGCGGTTTCACATGATAGAGGTCATGGGCAATCATACTGAGAGCAGTGTCAATTGAGAGAGATGGGAACAAAAGAATGGTTGCTAAGACAGTATATTAAAAGTTCTTATCACAAGAAAAAAGTTTTTGTAACTTTTGTAACAGATGGTAAGTAGACTTAGTGTGGTAATCTTTTTGCTGTATATTCGATTATCAAGTCACAATGTTGTATACCTGACATTGATATCATGTTATATGTCAATTATACCTCAATAAAAAATAGGTAATGATAGGAATTGCTGTGAGAACAGAGGAAGAAAAATGATAGAGAGGAGAGAAATGAGACAATGGATGGTTACAGAGAGAGATGTAATCAGTTTGTTGGTTTGTAGGTTGGACAAATAATAGTGTGTGTTTATGTTAATAAGAATTAGTTAACAGAGAGACAAACTTTATAGACACATGAGAAAGCAAAAGATTGCTGAAACAATGTTCATGGATAGGCTATAGCAGATGGGGTCTAATCCACAAGAGAAGCATTGGCCTTTGCTAAAAACATGGATATATCAATATATATTGATATGTCAATAGGAACAGAAAGACGGTAAAATATTTTTTTGGAAAGGATAGGCTGGTGGATAGATGTCCTGGGAGCCTACAGAATTTCTTTTCCAACTAATTCTCTTTTTTCAATGGATCAAGAAACCATGTCATTAGCCAAGAATGTGTTTGGAGAGAAGATATAAAATGGTCAAGGAAAGTGTGAATGTGAGTGGATTAGGGAACTATCTGAGGATTGCTGGAAAGCATACCAATCTACTTAAGGTGAATTTTCATGAACTAAAAATGAGGACAGCATGGCTTTGTTTTTTCCTTTAGTCACAGTGGCCCAGGACAGACCATTTTAGATGGGAGTTTTATTTAACTAGGACTGAGGTTTAGGCAGAAAGTAAGAAAAAGATTGAGTGCAAACATTGAAGTTATATGCAGGGGAGTGATGATGATGATGAACCATGGAATTTAATCTGGTTAAGCAGAGAAATTCGGACACAGAGTTGAGTGGTCAAGGTCAATGAAAGCTGGTAGAATTAATGGACTGTAGATGCAATGAATTGTAAGGCTTTTTGGAATTTTCTGACATGAGAAAGCAAGCTGGAATGTGAGAGGTAGCATTCAAAAATAAATTTGAAATTGAGATTATAGAGGGATCTCAGTTATTGTTAAAGATGTGTTAGAACATGTGAATCATGTTGGGGAGTGGGTGATTACCTATACTGGAGGGCATGATCCCTGAAGAAGATCCATCCCCACCACAAGGGAGGTAATCTTCTTTTCAAGAGTTCAAGTCATTAGGTCTATCCTTGAAGGAGAAGGGGTTATTTGTAAGAAAGTAGGTAGGTTTCTACCAAAAGGCTATTGATCTACCAGTAAGATTGTGTAGCAGTCAGTCAAAGATCTTAACTGAGAATCTGGGTCTGGATGCTTCAGTACTGAATTTCTCCCCGCACAGGGGCGGGGGTGCTGCAGCGGCAGGCCCTGGGTGTTGCCAGGCAACTGAGGTGGTGTGTTGCCCCAGGCAAGTGGTTGAACCCGGTTCTTGTCTTTGATCACTTCCTGTCACTGACTCACTTCCGGTCACTGGCTAGCTTGGAATCTGGAGTGAAGACCTGCCCAGAGACACCCTCGGGCCCTTGGGGGTTGGGTGGGGAAGTGAGAGGGTGAGGGGGTGGGGAGGTAGGGAAGGGCCAGTCCCAAGGGGCAGGTGGGGCCTTTGGGAGCAGGGACACCCTGATCCAACAGAAGAACTTGTCTCCTGTGCCGCCATGAAGAAGTTTTTCACTTTCTGGAGAAGGAACGATGAGCCGGTGAGCCCCTACTCAGACCTGCCCGTAGGCCGGGCCAGGACCAGTACTCGTCACCTCACCCAGCCGGGCTACAACCTTCGAGATAAGGACTTAAAGAAACTTCACAAAGCTGCCTCAGTTGGGGATTTGGAGAAGGTGAAGAAGTACCTTCAGCTGAAGAAACATGATGTGAATATACGGGACAGAGAATACAGGTGACCAGACTGATGAAGGGCAGTGTGGAGAGGAAGCAGGCTCCCCTGGGTCGTGGAATCAGGAGCAGGACTTGTCTGGCCTACTTCATCGTTTGTCACTCCGGGTTTCCCATTGCCAGAGGGTCGCACTCCCAAATTCCAGCTTGTTATTTCTTTCTTTTTTTTTTCCCCCAGTTTGTTATTTCTTAAAGTGCTTACCTGGATATTGGAGGTTATTTTTGTCATCCTTGATTGCCTCCACTCCTCCCATTGCATTAATCTCCACCTGGTACTTCACCCTTTACCCAAACTGATGTTTTTTAATTTGATATATGTATGGTTGTAAGATTTTGAGACACGGAGACAACAAAACAATGACTTTTTAAATTTGGTTCTCCTATGGTTTATTTATTTATTTTTTCCAATTGCAGAGTATCTTTAAAAAGCCCATCACAACCACTTACTGCAAAAATAAAATTAATTTTATATATTAAAAAAAGAAGTTACATGTTTGGCATTAATAATAGAAAATATGTACTGACTATGCCTATCTTAAAATTTGGGGGGCAGTTTTCAAGTCATAGGGTATGAAAAACATCATTTTTCCTCATAATTGGATAACTGGAAGCTGTCGTTATAAAGAAGGTTTATGTCAGTTTGCCAATAGTTTTATGTCCTTCCCTCTGACAAAAACAGAGTTATCTAAATTTATCCAATTTTTATCCTACACCACTCCATTGAATTACATTACAGGGTCATGGGTAACCTTGACATGACTTCATTTAGTGGTTAATTCTGTCTTACCTGGCTGGCATCTCAGCGAAATATCTTACTTGCCCTGTCAGTAGTATTTGAAATAATGTCTTGTCTTTCAGGACGCTTGGTTTTCCTGGCACTTCTTCTGTGGGCACTTCTTTCCAGATTCCTTTGCTGATTTCTTTTCCTCTTCCTGTCTGGTAAATATTTGAGGGCTCAGAACTTGAAATGATTCTGTGTCTTAATCTTCACTTGCCTGGTGAAGAGAGATTATCTTTAAATGTTTGTATTCCAGTGCTTTCCAATATTTTATCTCTGGCCAGAACTCTCTCCTAAACTCTGGACTCATTATATAAATACACTTCAACGTGGGTATCTGATAGACTGTGGTCTGCAGGTAAATGTTAATAGCAGGCTCTTAGTTGAGTGTGGGAGCGAAGCAAAGGGAGAAGAAGCCCCAATTTCAAGCTACCAATGTGATGTTATTTGGCTTGAATCGTTTCTGAAATTTTAACAATTGGCTTGTGAGAGCCACTTGCTTTATAATCACATCCCTCTGTAGACATCTCAAACATCCCCAAACTCTGCTCCCATTTTTCCTCCTCAGACTTGCATCTCTCTTTCTAGAAATACCAAATTCTTTCAGTTGTTAGAAACCCTAGCGTCATTCTGGACTCCTCTCTTTCTTTCTTATTACCCATCTGACCTTGTTGGCTCCACCTTCGGAACATAGCTAAAATCCAACTATTTCTTGTCATCTTCACAGTTACCGTTCTAGTCAAAATTGCTATCCTATCTTAACCAAAATTGCTGCAGTGGCCTTCTAACTAGTTTTCTGTCTTTAAACATTTTCAATTTACTCTCAATACAGTAGCCAGAAAGATCCTGTAAAATGTATGTGAAGAGTCATTCCTTGCCTTAACAACTTCTACTGGCTTTCCATCGCTTTAAGGGTAAAGGCCAAGATCCTTTCAATGGCTCATTCAGACTTACATGACACGTACCCCCACTCTGTTATCTCGCTGATCTTCTGTTCTACAACTTTCCCTTTCATTCATCTCCAGCTTCCCTGGCCTCCTTAGTGTTCCACAGAAATGCCAGAAATGTACTTAGGGCCTTTGGACTTGCTGTTTCCTTTGCCTGAAGTGCTTTTCCCCCAAATATCCACACGGCTTCCTCTCTCACTCCCTTCCCAGGTTTATATAATTATCACCTTATCAGCGAGGGCTTCCTTGTCTCCCCTTCATACAACAGCAAGTTCTTTGTTTGCTGACATTTCCTATCTTCCCTGCCTAATTTTCCTCTTAGCACTTAATACTGTCTGGCATGCTTTCTATTTTAAGTTTTTTGTTTACTTCTTCCACTAGCATGTGTGATCCATAAGAGCAGGTATTTTTGTCCATTTTGTTTGTGGCTCTATCCCCATCACCTAGAACCCTGCCTGGCCATAGTAAATGCTTCCTAGGTATTTGTTGATGACTACAATGCACACATACATATGTACATATTTTTAACTCATTATAATAACTGTCCTTAACGTGAAACCAGTTAAATATTTGATCTTAAAGGCATTTGCATAGCCTTTTTAATTCAGTAGAAAGCAATTATAATTAATGTGACTTGTATATAAAGATCAATAAGTACATGAAGGAAGTATCAACAGTATGTGATCTGACACGTTCTTGAGTATCATAACTTCTCAAATTAAGACTTACCTCTAACTCTGTGTTTTGTTATATTGATATAGAACACCTTTGCACCTGGCCTGTGCTAATGGATATTCAAATATTGTATCTCTCTTAATTGAGAAACAATGCAAAATAAATGCCTGCGATAGGGAAAACCGGTCTCCATTGACTAAGGTGTGTTCATTTTTCCTTTTCAATCAGAATGCATTTGAGTTCTTCTAGTTCACTTTTGTTGGGTTTCATAGTTTAAATCATAGTAGTAAATGTTAATTTAATGTAACACATCCTGAGTAGTAAGTTGGTTACTCGTCTGTTCTTGTTGTATTGACAGGCAGTACAGTGTGCTAAGGAGGATTGTGCTACTATTCTTCTAGGCCATGGTGCAGACCCAAATCTGGTGGATTTAGATGGCAATACTGCTCTCCATTATGCTGTCTGTGGCCAAAGTATCTCTTTAGTTGAAAAATTGCTTGAATACAAAGCTAATCTTGAAGATCAAAATAAGGTAGTCTATCAAAAATTACTTTATGTTATAGAAAGCAATGGAAGAAGGTATGTATTGGCAGATCATTCATATGTTGAAACACATGTTATATGAATTGTGAATTTTCCAAAATGAAACTGGGGGAAAGGAGAAGAAAAATGAGATTATCAAACACTGATAAGGTTTTCCTTTTTAAAAAATCTTGGTCCATTTTGTTTCAAACTATAACACTGACCTCTAAAACAATACTATATTTAACAATGATAACTCTTCAGAGGCATATATCAAATGAGAAATACCTGATTTCCCTATAAGTTTATACTGGTTAAAAATCATAAGCCTATTTTTGCCTGTCTTATTCATATACTCGTGGATAATGATAATAAGGTTAAATTAGAAAAATCACTTGCTGTACTAAAAGTAATCCATCTCTCCTATTGAGAGGAGGGGTTTTTTTGGGTTTTGTTTTTGGTTTTATTAAGCTTCTTAACACTCAAGTTCACTGATTTTGTCTCTATGACAGCCCAAAATAAGTGTCAGCCTTGGAGGCCTATAGAACCTCAATAATAACAACATTATGAAATGTGAATTGACAGTTTGTGATACTTACATTAAATGCTTGATGCTCTTCACTTAAATCCCCCAGGCTGCTCTTGCCCACAATTTGGATTAGGCCTAAAGTAAAAACTTGAATTTTATATCTGAATGATGGATTTCCAGTTTATTTTCTTAGTCTCTGAAATCATTTCATTTTTTGAAATCGAAGTGTATATTCAGAGGTTTCTTATTAATGCATTTTCTCTTAAATTGAACTTAAATCTAAAAGGCATATAATATTTGTATATTTTAAATAATCATTTTGAAATAATTTTTTCAGGATGGGTATACTCCACTGTTACTTGCCATTACTGAAAATAATGCAAAAATGGTAGAGTATCTTCTGAAGAGAGGGGCAGATGTGAATGCTTCAGATAAGAATCAAAGGTATAATGAATACTAAATAAGACCATACAACTATAGCTACCTAACAAGACAATACATATGTTTGTATGTGTTTGTGTATGTGTGTGTGTATACATTTTGTGATACTGATAAAAGATCTGGCCATATAATTTGGACAAATTAGATATATACAAATTTCTGTTCATTTCATCTCACTTTCTCATTGACTATTAAAGTTAGAATAGAGTCCTTTTTAAGTTTGTTAAAACTTAACAGAGTCCCAGCGGTCTGTTTTTCTGTAAAATCAAACTGTTGGGCCAGATTGATAGGTTATTATTATTATTATTATTATTATCCTTTGTAACTTAGAATCTTACATAGAAACTCAGTCTCTAAATCCTAGATGCTGTAGTTAATTGGGGGTAGATACCCAGAGCTCCAGACATGCCTCTCCCTAGTATTTTGAGACATCTCAAAAACACTAGGGTTCCAGGGAGAAGGGATTAAAAAACCATTGAGCTAGAGCACCTGGGTGGCTCAGTTGGTTAAGTGTCTGCCTTCAGCTCAGGTCATGATTCCAGGGTCCTGGGATTCAGCCCCACATCAGGGTTCCTGCTCTCTCTTTCTCCCTCTGCCTGCCTCTCCCCCTGCTTGTGCTTTCTCTCTATATATATTACTCTCTGTCAAATGAATACATAAAATCTTAAAAACAACAACAAAAACCTTTGAGCTAGTTGCTTCCTAGAGACTTAATTTTAGACTCTGATAACAATGTGATTGGTATATCCTTTTGAGCAGATCTGCCCCCCTTTTTGCGTTCTTGCCCTCTTTCCCTGATAGTCTACTTTTGAACAATAAATTTGGAAGACTAACTTTTCAAAAAAAGCACAAGACATGTCTAAGATCCATAAATACATGTTTATGTATCTCTCTTCTCCAGAACAGCCCTTATGATTGCTCTAAGCGATGAACCAACAAATTTAGTCAGTCTTCTTCTTCAGCAAGAAGTGGACCTGTCTTGCCAAGATATTTATGGATTCACAGCTGAGGAATATGCTTCTTTTAATGGTTTTACTGTGTAAGTGATACTGTATATCTTTTAACAATTGTATGGGATTTGATCATAAGGAAAGAACCATCAGCCCCCAAAGTGAAAAGCCGATAAGGTACAAAGTGCTGCATAGGGGTAACCATATCATGAATTCTGGCCACATGGATCCAGAGATCCTTGATTTCTTCTGTTTGTAGGGTCCAGTCAGTCTAAGAACTGCAGCCTGAGTCTGCGGATTAACTCCCAGTGGCATGGAAATTTGAAGTATGTCAGCACAGTGATTTCAGCAAATAGTGGCATAGCCAATAATAAAACCTCTGGGTAGTAACATTGGGCAAAAGATGATTCATCCATGAAAGCCTTTTTGATTGTTTTTATACATGAGTAACATAAAAATTCAACTTCTGAATATTATTATTCAAAATAATATTATTTTTTGTTAGCTAACTTTAGTTTGATAAGTTTTCAGAATTCTTAAGTATATTCTCATTAACCCAAAAGTCAAAACTTTTCATGTATAAGTATGCATTTCTAACTTTAATAGTCAATGAGAAAGTGAGATGAAATGAACAGAAATTTGTATATATCTAATGAAGTTAAAGGTATTTTCCTTATATGTTCATTTTAGGGTAAAATTTTAATTACACATAGGTATTTTTCCTAGTTTGTTTTCTTGTTCTTCCAGCTCCTTTACTTACATTTTAGTAATATCTTTTAGTCATTAAGTCCATATGAACATCACAGGGGTGGGAGGAGAGAAAAAAAGAGCAAGAGAAGAGAAGTAATTTTTATATATACATTCAGATGTTTATTTTTAACGTCTAAATTGAACTTTATAAACTCAGGGATTCATAACCCACTAAATATATAAACCATAACTGAGTACAGTATTTTCTTTGCAATATTGGACATATGTACCTTGATTTACCTTAGTTTAAGCAAACTATGTTATAAAAATTTAAAGAGATAAATTATTGATACTATCTATGTTATGAAGGGATTCTTCATTTTATAAAAAGAATCTGTTTCTTTTAATTAGGGAATTTTCCTTATCATTTACAAAGTTTGGATATGGGGGCACCTGGGTGGTTCAGTTGGTTAACCAGCTGACGCTTGATTTCAGCTCAGGTCATGATCCTCGGGGTCCTGGGATCAAGTCCCTGTCAGGCTCCACACTCAGAGGAGAGTCTGCTTGAGATTCTCTCACTCTCCTTCTGTCCTTCCCCTTGTACATTAAGCCCAAGTGTTATGAATTGTGTCCCGTTCTTCCCTCTTCAAAATCACATGTTAACTCCCCAGCACTTCAGAATTTGGATGATGGTATTTGGAGAGAGGGCTTTGAAAGTGATGTTAAGGTAAAATGACTGTGCAGTAGAGTGGGTCCTAATCGAGTTTGACTGCTATTCTTGTAAGAAAAGGAGATTAGGACATAGAGACACCAACAGTGCTTGTTGCCAGAGGGACAACTTTAAGGTGGAAGAGTCAGCAAAGCACAGTCATCTGCTAGCCAAGAAGAGAGGCCGGGAGAAGATCCTCCCTTTACAGCCCTCAGAGGAAACCAGCCCTTCTGGCACCTTGATCTTGGATTTCCAGCTTCCAGAACTGTGAGAAAATGTTTGTTGTTTGAGCCCCCCAGTCTGTGGTATTTTATGATGGCAACCCTAGCAACCTAATATACCAACAATAACCTAAAGCTATTTTTTTCTACCTTGCTAGTAGTTCATTTGTGAGAGCAGGAAAAAAGTACCAGAGAATGGGAGAATGTGAAGTAAAAAACGGTATCTGTTAATGAAATTGGCTTGAAAGGAGGCTTGAGGTCAACAGCAAGTGTATGACATACTTAGGAAGGCTCTAGTTAACATCTTAAGGTTTTGATCTAATGATTATTATGAATTGATTATTTACAAATCCTGAATTTATGGATAGATATCATCAATTAATTGCCAATTATGGAAGGGAGAAGAAAGTTGAACAGATGTCTAATTCTGAAGATACAGCCTTGGGCACTACATCTGATACAGAAGAACTGAATGAAGGTAAGAAGATACAAACTAAACAAATAGTTTTAATGGTTTGCTTTTAGGAAGAGACTCAGTTTCCTCAAATAGTATTTAAATTTGAAATAGAAATTTTCTCTAATTTTGAAATGCTAAATATTTTTAAGAACTGTCCTTTGTAGTTAAAACATTTTGACATTGTGTTGACTAAAAATGTAAAGAGATACTGAATGATTAAGATAGTTTTTATCCATAGTCTATTTATAAAAAACAAAATATGACTAGTTATAATAATTACTAGTTATAAAAAACAAAATTTTTAATAAATATAAAGCTATTAGTAAATTTTTAATTTTATTCTAAAAATACTTCAGATAAGTACATTTGATAATTGTTAATACAATATATACTTAATCATTACATAAAACTTAAAATAGGTAGTAATATCTGTAAATTAAAAATACTGTGCATCTATTGTAATAAATTCTGGTGCTTATTTAAAAAAAAAAACAAACAGTTATTTAAGTCTGTAAAACAGCATTTTGTTTATTTGTTTTTTGGTGTGTATATGTTACATTTACTTTTTTTAGTTGGATGACACAAAAATTTTTACAGTTATACTCTGTGAATATACCAGCAAACACACTCCTCCACTACCCTTCAACTATAGTGAAAAAAGAAAAAAAAAATAAGACAGGGAACCTGATGGCAATAGATCATATGACTGTCACAACTATTCACTCTTCCTTCATCCCCTCAAATCTATCATTATCATACTTAGAATAGTGCTTGCTCCTATTGCTTCAAGGTGAGTGAATTTAAGAGAGAATTTACCTGAATTTTCCTTTGCAACTTAATCTTACACACTCAAGAAATTTTGTTGTTTGGACTCTTGTTTTTCATCCTTATAAGTTCCTCTCCTGCCATTTCTCTCTCCATCTTTCTTTCTCTCTCTCTCTCTAGTAATGTTCATGCAACTATAAGAAGCAAAGAACTTCTGTGATTTATACTTCAGTTCTTTAGGGAAATAAAGCAGTAGAAAGTTAAAAATACCACTCATGTATTTTGCGTATCTCCTGAGGCTAAACAATTAAAACACCTCCATTCCTTTTACCCATGGCAATATATGTTGTTTTTAATGAAATGTTTTAATGAAATGTTAATCTTTGTGTGTTTTGAAGCATACTAGAAATATCAGGTCAAGAAAATTGTCCAGACACATTGCAAAAGATGGTGAACATCAAAGGTTGTGTTTCTGTCAGATTCCAAGGGGATAATTTAATTATTCATTTTTTAAAATGACCATTAAGATACAGATATATTGATGCTAAATTATAATTGTTTTGTAGCTCAGGTATAGAATTTAAGAAATAGACTTAGGAGTGAAAATATTTGAACACAATGAAGATATTACAAATATTACTTGTTTTCTAGACATATAACCTCATTTCTACAAGTCCTTTGCTACTGCCTTGAATTAGAAAAGTCTGTTTTGAAAGAGCAATTAAATGAAATGTCACAACATTTCACTGACTACTCATTTAAAGAAAAGTTTGTTAATGGAGAACAATTTTCACCTTAGAAGATGTGAAGAGATTTCAAAAGACAAACATCTATAATCATGAGCTCTCAGTTGGAAGGATACAATTTGTGTTCAGCTTATAGTCAGCAAAAGTCTTTTTAGTCAGAATTTTGAATGGGGTATTCGTTAAGTGTAAACTTTGAAACATAGTGTGCTAGGCATACATTAGAGCATTTAAATAAAGTAAAAATATTAACATGTCAGCTATAAAATAGAGAAAAACATTATAAGTAACCCTGTGTAAATGAAAATTCTCTTTTATTTGCAAGCACTTTCACTGACAAAACCCTTTTTCTTTTGGAGAAGTACTATAGTAATACAGTTTAAGAAAATTTGGGTATTACAGAAAAGGAAAAAGGAAATAAGACTCACAGTCTCATAACCCAAACAAAACATCTGTTAAATTTCTGGCCTGTTTTTGTAACCTTTTAAAATCTGCTTAACTTTTTTTTTTTTTCCCTCAAAGGGAATTTACAATTTTGCATTTAAAAACAAAATACAGAGTACATAGTTTTCACTATGCTCTTTGCTATACCTTGAATACATTCAGGACGATCTAGTTTCAGGATGACTCCCTAGAAGACTCTTCCTTTCATTGTATCCTGGGACACTTCCTCCCCTCATAAGGGACATCAGTGAAGACTTCTCTGGCTGCCCTTCCATTCTGCTGCTTACAATGCTTTGTTATCTACTCCTCTCCCCCTTGCCTTTTGAATTGCAAGATGCATAAGAGCTTGAGCTTTTGCTTGTAGTTAAATCCTCATCACTTGCAAATTATCTGGTGATAGTAAATATTCAGTCCCCAAATACAGTCATACCTCATTTCATTGCACTTTGGAGATTTCCTTTTTTTTTTTTTTTTTTCCCACAAGTCGAAGGTTTGTGGTAACTGCGTCAGGCAAGTCTATTAGCACCATTTTTCCCACTGCATTTGCTCACTTCATGTCTCTATGTCACGTTTTGATAATTCTCACAATATTTTAAACTTTTTCATTATTATTATATGTTATGGTGATGTGATCAGTGATCTTTGATGTTACTATTATAATTGTCTTTTGATGCCGTGAACCACACCCATATCAGACAGCAAACTTGATCCATCAGTGTGTGTGTTCTGACTACTCCCAACTTGCTGTTCCTTCTGTCTCCCTCTCTCCTCGGGCCTCCTTATTCCCTGAGACCAAAAGTATTGACGTTAAGACAATTAATAACTGTATAACAGACTCTGAAGTATTCAAGTGAAAGGAAGAGTCTCAAGTCTTTCACTTTAAATCAAAAGCTAGAAATGATTATGCTTTGTGAGGAAGGCATGTTAAAAGCTGAGATAGGCTGCAAGTTAGGCCTCTTGCGCCAAATAGTTAGCCAAGTAGTGAATGCAAATGACAAGTTCTTGAAGAAAATTAAAAGTGCTTCTCCAGTGAACATATGAATGATAAAAAGCAAAACAACCTTATTGCTGATGTGGAGACAGTTTTGGTAGTCTGGATAGAAGATCACCAGGTACAGCATTCCTTTAAATCAAAGCCTAATCCAGAGCAAGGCCTTAACTCTCAGATCTAGCTAATGATAATTAATAATAATTAAGATAGTTAATGAAGTGGCTACACTAAACAACAGATTTTCAATGTAGACAGAACAGCTTTATATTGGAAGAAGATGCCATCTAGTATTTTCATAGCTAAAGAGAAGAAGTCAATGCCTGCCTTCAAAACTTCAAAAGATAGGCTGACTCTTTTATTAAGGGCTAATGCTGGTGACTTTAAAAAGAAACCATTGCTCATTTACTATTCCAAATATTGTAGGGTCTCTAAGAATAATATAATATCTACTCTGGCTGTGCATTATACATGGAACAACAAAGACTAAATGACAGCACATCTTTTTACAACATGGTTTGCTGAAAAATTTTAAGCCCACTACAGACAAAAAGATTCCTTTCAAGATGTGACTGCTCATTGACAATGCACCTGGTTTCCCAAGAGCTCCGATGGAAATGTGCAAGGAGATCAGTGCCCATGGAAATGTGCAAGGAGATCAGTGCCTATTTTCGTGCTTATACAATTCTGCAGCTCATGGCTCAAGGAGTAACTTTGACTTTCAAGTCTTATTATTTAATCAATACATTTTTGTACCATCTTGTAAGGCCAGAGCTGTCATAGATAGTGATTCGTTTAATGGATCTGAGCAAAGTAAATTGAAAACCTTCTGGAAAAGATTCACCATTTTAGATGTCATTAAGAACATCTGTGATTCATGGGAAGAGGTCAAAATATCAACATTAACAGAAGTTTGGAAGAGTTGATTCCAATCCTCGTGGATGACTTGGAGGAGAAGGGTTAAAGACTTCAGTGAAGGAAGTAACTGCAGATGTGGTAGAAATAGAAAGAGAACTTGAATAAGAAGTGGGGGCTGAAGATATAACTGAACTGCTACAATCTCATGAAGTACTTTAATGGATGAGTAGTTGCTTCTTATGGTTGAGCAAAGAAAATGGATCTTTGAGATGAAATTTACTCCTGGTGAAGATGTTATGAAGATTATTGAGATGATGACAAAGGATTTAGAATATGATGCAAACTTAGTTGATAAAGCAACAGCAGGTTTTGAGAGGACTGATTCCAATTTTGAAAGAAGTTCTACTGTGGGTAAAGTGCTATGAAACAGCATCATGTGCTACAGAGAAATCATTTGCAAAGTGGTCCATTGATGCGGCAAACTTCATTGTTGTCTTCTTTTAAGAAATTGCCATAGCCAGGGTGCCTGGGTGGCTCAGTGGGTTAAAGCCTCTGCCTTCAGCTCAGGTCATGATCCCGGGGTCTTGGGATCGAGCCCCGCATTGGGCTCTCTGCTCGGCGGGGAGCCTGCTTCCTCCTCTCTCTCTGCCTGCTTCTCTGCCTACTTGTGATCTCCATCTCTCAAATAAATAAATAAATAAATCTTAAAAAAAAAAAAAAAAGAAATTGCCATAGCCACCCCGCCCGTCAGCAACCACCGCCCTAGTCAGTCAGGAGCCATCAACATTGAGGCAAGACCCTCTACCAGCAAAAAGATTATGACTCAATGAAAGCCCAGATGATGGTTAGCATTTTTTAGCAAGAAGTGTTTAGAATATTTTCTTTATATTACAGTGAAGGAACTGAGGTTATATAGTTAAGAAGCTTGAACATTCTTCCACTTTTAATTGGCTAGGTAGGACTACTGTAGACTTACACTATTTACACTTTGACACAATGCTATTGCACACTTAATAGACTACAGTACAGTGCAAACATAACTTTTATATGCACTGGGAAACCAGAAAGTTCATCTTATTTTATTACCAAGATGAGAGTAAATAGCCCAGGAACTCAATAGGCAGAGAGCAGAGTTCAGACTGTGAGGAATTTCTGTGTTAACAAGGACACAATAAGCCACTAAAAGCAAGGTAGAAGAAGTCTCCACGGGACCTGTGCCTAGTTAAAGTTGGGATCTGCAGTGATAGGTGATGTAAATCTTGCTGGATGGTCTGAGAAAACTGTGGAAATAAAGATAACCCAAGTGAGAATAAATAGAAGCTATTCAGAGTTTGCAACAAGGGAGTCAACCATCATCACTTACATATGACAGAGCCTCAAAGGAAAGCAGGAAAGTGGGAAACCTCTATTATTTAAAAAAATGGAAGACTTCATGCTTGAAGTCTGATTGGGGTTGGTTGGCATGGAGAAGCTGGAGATTGGTTAATTAGAAGTGTTGCATCTTATGTGATTGATGTGAAGAGCATATTTGGCTTTCTCTAGTTGGTGTTGAATTGGAAGTGAAAAGAGGGAGGAGTGAAATAGTGGGAAATTGGCAGTGTTCTGAGTTTTAAGCCTTGACAAAATGTAAGTGCTTAATCAACGAGAGTTTTTATTACAATTGTAAGAAAGACATTTGCCAACTTCGTATTTCATGTATATATTTACTATTTCCATTGATGCTTTAGTAACAGAGTGGAAAAAATATAGTAGACTCAAAGTCCTACCTAGCCACTTAAAAGCGGAAGAATGTTCAAGCTTCTTAACTATAACCTCAGTTCCTTCACTCTAATATAAAGAAGACATACTAATCACTTCCTAAAATTGTTCTCATGAGGCAGATCTTTTCTCCTTTATACTACATTTATACTACTTCAGCATCCTTGGACTCATGTATCTTTGATATAAATTGTATTGATTGGCTACATGATATTCTAATTCCCTATGTGTCACTCACACATTCCCTTACTGTAAGGTATTACATTCCCCCCCCCCCCCATTTTTTTTTCCACCATTAAAGACTGAAAATATCACCTTGCTATCAATATTTTCTTCTTTGGAATTATGTCCATTAGAGATAGTTATACAACTGACATTACTAGTTTACAAAGTATTAAAGTATTTATGTTTCATAAAATGTACTACCAATATTTTTCCAAAGTCTTTCAGTGTTTTAAGATCCATTTGAATCAAAAGTTGACTGAAAAAAAGATTTGACTATTGAAAAAAGTGGAAGACCAGAAACTATATGTGACCAAAACCTCTTTCTTATTTGACCATCTCATTACATTTTATAAGAGGAGAAACCCATTAAATAGATTTATATGAAAGATTTATTTTGAATAATAAATTTTAAAATGAAAGTCCTTAAGGGGAAACCATTTTTCATGTAATTAAGCTAGGTACAGAAGTAGAGGGTTGATGATGTTAACAGTTCTTTAAAGTTGTATGAAGAGAAATTTCTTTAAATCTTGTCAGTATCACTCTATGATTGAATTCATGGAACTCATTTGGCATTAGGGATAAAGTTTCAAGCTTTTATTGAGTGAGACAGAGCCAGAAGAGTAGAGGAGGAGAGAAGTGAAATGCTTTTTTTTCTTTTCATCTGCACAGGGTACTTCCCTTTCTGCTCATAATTTCCCTTTGGGGACACACGTTGTCACACTCTGAAACCATGGCAGGGACAGGGGTTGCTGCATGTGCTCCCAGATTAAAATCCCCACTACCTTCCAGATGTGGGAGTAGAATAAGCTGCAGGAATGAAGCTTCTGCTACTAGAATAAGTAAGAGACCTATTAAAAAATAAAATTACAGGGTGCCTAGGGAAGTTTTCTGGGTGACAAGGCTTTCCCGGTGTTGCAGCCCCAGGTCGGCAGGGCCCTGGTATTGTGCAAGCCAGCTTGTCCTTAGGCCCTAGTGCCCATCTGGATGCCCCACCCCCCCGACCCCTAACCACTGACCTAACTACCGCCATATCTGGGGAAGGACGCAGCAGCTCAGGGAATTTCCCTAGACGGGAGAAGGGGGCCGGACCAGCGCCTGCGCACTGGGTCTCTGAGGCTAGACCCTGAGCGCCTGTCCAGAACCGCTGCCGCCTTGTTAGGCTTAGTTTCAAAGGGTTTTGTTAGTTTCTCTGCCTTCCCCGAAAGTGCCAGGGTATAAGCAACGGAACTTTGATGCCAGGGGTCACCACTGCAAGAACTGCTTCTGTGACCTCGCTCTCCTGGATGGGATCAGGTGGCAACGAGAAACAGGAAACTTGGAATCATTCTGGCGATCCTCTACCCACTCCCCAGAACGATGAAATAGGTTTTGTTCTTTCTTGGAAAGGAAGAGCAAGTGGCAGTCCAGGTCCTCTGCCAGCCAGAGGAGAGACTGCAGGGATCTGGGTGTGTGTAGCAATGGGCCCGAGTCCCACTAACAAAGCTCGGGAAATCCACAGGGGTGTTGCGTGGGGAACATGAGGTAAGTGCCCTATAGTCTTTAGATGGGGAGCCATAGCCTCACCTAAGAGTCATTAAAAAACAGATAATAGGGACAGTGTGAGGACTATTAGAGGCCTGTGGGGTGCGGTGGGGAAGAGGTAGACACATATTCTGGGAAAGGCCTGTGCACTTTCCCTGACTCCCCCTACGTGTGCAGCTGGACATTGTCTGCCTTCACAGTGAGGCATTTTTTCCCTTTCTAATGCTCCTCAGCAGCTGGGGCATTACAGTGCTTAAAATAATAACTTCACATAGGATCCAAGACAGCGTGTTAGTCAGTCATTCATAAATCAAAATTTTAACTTCGACAACAACAACAATCTTTTAGCTGGATCTTGATCCTTTCATTGTACGACACATAACTGACAATTGTAAAGAGGCTTAACTAAGTGTAAATAGTAATAGAAAGTATATAAACAATCATTTCCTTTTTCAGTATACACATTTTAAATGATCAAATATTAGCATATTATAGAAAAGTTTGTAATGAGAGAAAAGAACTCCCATACTATAGAAATTTCTGAAGTAAAAATACTTTTGATAAGATCAGATTTTTTTTTTAAAGATTTTATTTATTTATTTGACAGGCAGAGATTACAAGTAGGCAGAGAGGCAGGCAGAAAGAGGAAAGGAAGCAGGCTCCCTGCCGAGCGGAGAGTCCGACGCGGGGCTCGATCCAGGACACTGGGACCATGACCCGAGCCGAAGGCAGAGGCTTTAACCCACTGAGCCACCCAGGCGCCCCAAGATCAGATATTTTTAAAATAGATTTTATATTTTAGAGCACTCTTGCATTCACAACAAAATCAAGCAGAAGGTACAGAAATGTCCTGTATACCTCTGGCCCAACACATACATTGCCCCCCACACTGTCAATATAACTCAACAAAACTGTACAATGGTTCCAAGGATGAACCTACACTGATACCTCATAATCACCCCAAATCTGTAGTTTACATTTACTCTTGGTCTTGTATGTGCTATAGCTTTGGACAGCTGGATAATGATACTCATCCACATCACACTACCCTACAAAATAGGTCCATTTCTCTGAAAACCGTCTGTGTTCTCCCATTCATTCCATCCTCCCTCCAGCCCTTGATAACCTCTTTTTACTGATCCCACAATTTTGCCTTTTCCAGAATGACCTCTAGCTGGAATCCTATAGTATGTAGCCTTTTCACATTGGCTTCTTTCACTTAGCAAAGTACATTGAAGTTTCCTCCATATCTTTTCATGGCTTGATAGTGCATTTCTTTAGCACTAACCAATATTTTATTGTCTGGATATACCACAGTATCCATTCACCCACTGAAGGACATCTTGGTTGCTCCCAAGTTTTGGCAATTATGGATAAAGCTGCTATAAGTGTTCATGCACAAAATTTTTTGTGGACATAAGTTTTCAACTCCTTTATATAAATACCAAGGAGTGTGATTACCAGATGACATGGTAAGAGTATGTTTAGTTTTGTAAGAAGCTGACAAACTGTCTTCCAAAGTCACTGCACCATTTTGCCTTCTCACTGGCAATGAATGAGGATTTCTGTTTCTCCACAGCCTCACCAGCATTTGATGTTGTCAGTGTTCTGAGTATTGGCTGTTTTAGTAGGTGTGTAGATCTCTTTGTTGTTTTAATCAACATCCTTTAGGTAGGTAGGTAGGTAGGTAGGTATAAACTATATGCTTTACTAAGTAAGAAAAACCTTGGAGTGGAAAGGTGTTCCATGTTCTTGAACAAAAAGACTCATTTATCTAAAATATGTAAACTTTTATTATTTTAGCACTTTCCTATAAACCAAATCAAAATATCAAGATTTTAAAAATTAGAATTATTTGTGATGCTATTCTGGTACACTTTTATGATGATATTAAGAAAAGGTTTGAAAAAAGACATTTATAAATTTCCACTAATTATTGTTTTACTGACAGCAGAATAGACGGACAAATGACTGGGCTAGAATAGAAATTTTAGAAACACATCCAAAAATCAATGAGAAGCAGTATTTGATCATTATGAAAATTCAAATTAGTAGGGAAAAGCTGAATTATTCTTAAGTGCTGGCTCAGATCTCTGGTAGTGAATCATAGCGGGACTAGAGCACAGCTCTGTTAGCACACACTGAAGTGCTCAGGTATTGTTTCCAAAGCATTCCCTCATTTCAGTCAGAACTTTATGTGGAGCCCAGGTCATCACCCAGACCTTCATGCTCGATTCCCTTTTGAGACCTTTGTTGTTCTTGCTAAGAAATCAGGGCTGTGGCAAGTGGGACACTTAGGGTGGAAATCCGAGGATTAGTAATAGGGGCCCGCTAAAGCGATTAGATTCAAATAGTATTCTAAAAAGGTTATCAGTCTCTCTCTCTCTTTTCTTTTTTTATCTTTATCTTTTTCTTTTTTCTTTTTTTTTTTTTTTTTTTTGCTCCTAGATGGTCTCTCAAGACCTAAGTCCTTTGTAGCTGCCAGTGTCAGACTATGAAAATTCCTGTCATCCTCCTCTAGAGCAGTGGGGGACTACTTACCTTCGATTCCCACTACTCAAGTCCTAAGTTTGATATAGTAATGAAAACCACCTCCCGTGTGACTTCTGTCCATGCCTCAGTTTTATGAGAGGCTGTCATAATTTTCAAGGTTCAACAGGATCCTCTCAATTATAAAGCACCTAAGGCTCTTGGGGAAGGTTCATTCAAATCCATCCATGTATCACAATCTAAGTATAAAAAGTAGTTTCATCCTCCAAAACAATTGGGGATCAACATGGAGATTGAGCATTATTTGTGAAGATCTTCTGGTTTGGAAAGTGAGTGGGAATAGTTTATCACCTCAGTCTTGACTTGATCTATTAGCTATCTTCCAATAGTATGATTGGCCGCTGTTAACAGAGACCCTAAAGTTTCTTATATGCAACCACAAATTTGTTATCTGATGATTTATAAGATATGTAACTTTAGTTACAAGTGACATAGTAACTGATTGCAAGTTGTAAAATTACAAACCACAAGCAATAAACCACCTAATAAGTAATATTAGGATTTAAAACATTTTGTGAAAACTGCAGAATTTGGGGACCTTAGCACCTATATAAAACCCCAGACAGTGGGTTTTATTGAAGTATCCAGAATAGGACAGTAATAAAGTTAGTGAGCACATTCTGTGCACTGTCTCACAAAATATTTCTATATGTTATGTCATTAAGTCCCCACAAAACCTCTTGGGACTTAGGAAGGTCAGACAAGAGACACATCTTACAGGAGCTGAAGAGAAAGTACTTGACAGACAAAAAATAGCCATGTGTCTAAACTGGGAGAACTAATCTTTAGGACTTCAGGATCTTATCATGTGACCTCTGGTTAATTTAATGAGTTGTACTGCTCTCAACTCAGGACCACTCAGTGATAATTTTTCACTTAAATGCTAGTATAAAGTTAGTGTTGCTCAGAAGTTTGAAGGGTATAGAAGTTACATACAATTTTATACAATTTTATATGATTGAGTTAGCTTCTGTCTGTTCTATTATCAGAAATATGAGTATTGTGTAATGTGCTTGGTACATCATCTAAGTTAAAATAGTAATGTATTTGTTACATTTTCTCCTATATAATAATCACCATGTGATTATTAAATAATAATCACATGGAAATGTATTCACATGTAAATAATAATGGAAATCTAAATATTCTTTATTTCAAATATAGTTAAATTTATATCAGTTAAAACTTCTGATAGTGAATTTTCTCTTATTGATTCTGCCAAAGACATAGAAAGTAGGATTATGGAAGTTTTCATAATAAAAGAGCTATTTAAAAATCAATATTTAAATTTCGTTGTTTTTCTTAAAATTCCACAATTTATGATTATTTAAGATGTTCATTGGGAGAGTCTGAAATAATGTCTGAAGAGTAATTTATTTAGTTTCAGAAGTTTACTAAGTTACTAAATCCATAGGGTGCCTCTGTATAAATTAGAAAACAATTAAGTATTATTTACTTTTATGTAATTATAAACAAAGTGGATTTGTTATAAAATGGGTTTATTTTTATAAAAAATTGTTTCTTGTCATAAATGATAGAAATTTATTTGTAATAAAAAGCACCTGTCTATTTAACATGGGATTGTAAACAAACACAAAGCAATATGAACTTCAGTAAAAAATGTCGTTATATTTTTAATTTACTTTTGCAGATCAGTATAGAAGTTAGAAAAGCAATTCATTATTGAGAATCACAAGTTCTTTTATACATTGATACATTATCAATCTATTAACGTTTCTCTTTTGTTAAGTTGAAAAGAATGAGTTGTTCCCATTAGAACAAAATATTTTTCTCCCAATTGTTGGCTAATTGTCAAGATTTACTGTCTTAATCCTTTCGGGCTATAACAGATTACTATAGATTAGGTGGCTTAAACAAGAAACATTTATTTCCCATAATTCTGGAGGCTGTAAGTCTGAGATTAGGGTGCTAGCATGGTCTGGTTCATGGGGCCTTCTTGATTTACTTTCTGTGTCTTTGGATGGCTGAAAGAGCTGGTTAGCTAGCAATCTTTGGCCTTTTATGGGGCACTAATCCCATCCATGAGGGTTTCTGTGATTTGATTACCTCCTAAAGGCCTACCTCCAAATACCATTACATTGGAATTAGGGTCTCAGCATATCAATTTGGGGGGATATAAATATTTAGTGCATAACATTTTCTAATTTTGTTAGAACAAGACATTTTATTACCATCAGACAGATTTTTCTTTGTAGAATAAATATATAAACATCCCATCTCTGGATTTAACTCGAAGTTTTAACAGAAGTGCACAAATAGGGGTGCCTGGGTGGCTCAGTCATTAGACATCTGCCTTCGGCTTAGGTCATGATCCTGTGGTCCTGGCATTAAGCCTTGCATCTGGCTCCCTCCTCAGAGGGAAGCCTGCTTCTCCCTCTCCCACTCCCCCTGCTTGTGTTCCCTCTCTTGCTGTCTCTGTCAAATAAATAAATAAAATATTTTTTAAGTGCAAAAATATGTCACAAAAACAAAACTGCTGCAATGAGATTGAGACCTGAACTGAGATGAAGTCAGACACTTAAATTGACTGAGCCATCCACGTACCCCTAAATGGTTGATCTTAAACTCACTGAGTAGAACCTCCAAGTAGTTCAGAGCAGGTAAGTTCTTAGTGTGGGACCTTTTCATTTATTTTTTCAGGAAAGAATAGCCATATTTGCAGGACTCTATCCACAGGGTACATAAAATTGCGAGGACTAAATGAGTTTACTGTTGACTCTCTGAGAATAGAAAGTAAATACACTTGTGTCTTCTGTACTCCTCTCCCCTGGCCACTGGAAATCTTTTGCAAGGATCATTGTCTCTTACCTGGTTTCTAATATGGCAAGGTATAGTGCCTCTAGACCTTATGATGGGTTCTTCATGCTAAACTGAACAGTTGTTTACTATATTCCCTCCTTGAACTAAGAATTAGCTAAGTATGCTATCTCTTTACTGCCCCTAATGGATGAGGTCTAGAAAAATCGTGCTATTTAATTTTGTTGTTCTCCAGTTGTAATACCAGTTCTGTTCATGATGCCATTTCTGTTGATTTTATTGGGTTAGGATGATAACTATAATTAACTTGTATCAAATTTTGATAAATCACATTCTCCCTTGCATATAATGATTTGTGAAGGTGGGGAAAATTTTAATGTATCAGTTGCCCACCAAGAGTGTAATTAATACTCTGGAATATTCTCCAGTTGTGTTCCAAAGGGATAGTTTGTGGCAAAGCATTGACGAGTATTGTACTCATAATATTATTAAATATTTTCCTATTGCTGATTCAAATTCATTTTTACTTTTTAGTTATGGATGAGAGTTCTGAAGAAGACCCACTAGCAGGTAGGATTTTTACAGATTTACTACCTCTTAAATAAGGGAATGAAGAGAAGTGGAACTAAGATTTATTCAGTGTTTTACTGTGGACTAGATAAGACAGTATGTGCTTAACAGGTGTTCTCTGTATAAAAATCATAATAGCTCTGCAAAGTTACCATGCTGTCAATTTCTTCTTTTTATTAATTATAAAATTGTGATTTAGAGAATTTGATTAAATTGGCATAAGATCCCACAGTCACTATGTGCTGAATCATAATTTAACTCCAAGTTGACCAGGCTTTCAGACCAACCGCCGCCCCCCCTCCAAAGTAGCTTTGTATCCGCAGTATCAAGAGACAGGATCCAGTCAAGATCCTGGATCCTCGATCTTCAAGAAGTCAGATTTAACTGTGCTTGCTTTTTCTGAGGGAAAAAAAAAAAAAAAAAAAAAAAACAACCTAAATCAAAACAAACACAGGCAAAGGCCTAGAGTTTGTTCTAATATGTTTGATAGTTAAAATAGTAATCAGTACTTTGTTTTCACCATCAAGGGTTTGAGGACAAATCTGTTAGTGGTGGTCTCAAGACTGTAAATTATTTGATTGCCTTCTCTTTTCTCAGATTAAAACCAGCAAAGGAAAAAGATACTTAGGGTGCAATCCCAGAAATGCCAGGTGTAAGTTTCCAATAGTTCTCTCCCAGGAGAGTTACACAGATAGCACCTAATTTTCCCAGGTATAATATTTGATGACACATGCCAACTCTTGCTAACCAGAGAAGCTCACTCAAGTCTTAGTGTTTGGGTTTTTTTTTATCAGGCCTCTGTGAATACTATTTATAGATATAGATAAATAAATAAAGTAGTTCCCACATGACTAACTTTCACTAGTCTCCAACCTCCACAAGTTCAGCTGAAACAAACATGGCCCGGGACTTGAGGCACACAAAGCTCTCTTTATTAGAAAGGATATTCCAAGGGTTCAAAGGTTATCTCCTCAGAAGACAGAAGGTCAAGCCCCAGTCCTTTTTTTGGAGTGTGCTGGATTTGAGCCTTTACTGCAGAGATAAATCAGTCTATTACTCAAAGAATTATTACACATCTTGCTCGTTCTTGCCTTTGTGTCTACCAATGTGGAAAGGTTTCTCAACCATTTATGCAAAGCCTTACTATCCATAAAGACCCAGCACAAATCTGTCCATTTCCTTGAATTCTCCTCCAGCTCCCCCACATCTCTGCCCAAAGAAGCATTTGCAAACTGTGCCATCCGTTGGGCACATTTATATATTGCCTTCAAATATCACTTCATCGGTCATGTCATCTCTCAGTGAAGGGTCTCATATAGTAAATTCTCAGGAAATGAACTGTTAGTGATAAATTGTTTACATTTATTATTCATTCTTTAATGTAGAATTTTATTTGCCCTAAACTATCCTTCCAGTCTTTATAGGATACTTCAGTTTTAATATACAAAATAAAATATGCAAGTTCTTATTCATTCTCAATTTCAGACTTTTAGCATATCCCCATTTGCCATTTATCTTTTCACACTAAAGAAATCTAATCTTTATATGACTTCTAACCACTGACTTTGTTTTTCTCTATACTTTCTCTACCTCTGGCATTTAAAAAAAGTGGTGCTCAAAACTTCACATCACCTTTTGCACAAGGGAAAGATACTCATTTCCAATAAACTTACAGGTCTGTACAGGATTTTACTAGTATTATTCCATCAAAAAGCTTTACCAAGGAATGCTCTTAATTACTCTTGAGTACTCTTCCTAGGTAAAAATAGGTAACTTACAGTCCTTCATTCAATATTGGGATATAGGTTAGCTATTATCAACATTGAAACATTACTTTGTTCCAGGCAGTGTTCTAAGTGTTTATTATCTTAATCTTCATAACAACTCAAGGAGGGTTGTCCCATTTTTATTGGGGCACCCAAGACATGGGAGATTAATTTGCTAAAACTACAAGCTAAGTTTGATTCCCTTCACTGCCATGCTACACTGGCCTCACTTGACTCTTAATTTTAAAATTCCTTAAAACTATACCTCCTACTTATCTTTAGGATTTCTGGTCCTTTTCTACATAACTACAGTAAAGTTTACTTAAGTTAGGCTGAAAGATCTAAACACTTTTTAAAATAAAATTTCAACTTTTAAGATAAAATCTAAAAAATTTAGCTATCATTTTGACTTCTTGAAAATTATTTTTTAAATGTCATATAAGCCATATTGCAGTGCTTTCTGGCAACTTACCAGTTTATGAATTTATTCTTTATAGAGTACAATTATAATTGTGATTTTCCTGATATAAGTCAAATTAAGTAAAACAAAAGATATATTGTGCATATTTTCAGACATCATTTTCCTGCTTGCCCCCAAAACACACACACACACATGCACATACACAATTTTTCATACATGACCTAAGTGATGTATCCCCCAGAGATGTGTTCCACCCCTATCTCGAAGCTCCTGAATTCTTTACCTTTTAACATATTTCAAATATAATAACAATTCAGTACCATCTGCATTATTTGGTATTTGTAAGGCCAGTATATAGGGAAAAGAAAACAAACCAAAAGGTTTACAGTATAACTGAAAATTACCCTAGTGAGGAGAAAGGCTTTATCATATAGTTGAATAAACACTGGGGTAGAAATAATAGCATGGGATTTGGATGCTAGTTTTAGCAATACTTGACCTGTGCCACTTCTGGCAAATAATACATCTACGAGATAGAATGATGTTTAAAAAAGAAACATACAAAAAAAGATGAAAGTAAAAGGTTATAACAAAAAATCAATGCAGAAAATGGATGTTTAAAAAATATAACATTACACCTAAGATCTGAACAGTGTCTTGCAGAATAGTTCTCAACTCCTCCATTCACCAAATAATGCCAGTGGGCAGCAAATGGTATTCTGTTAACTAATGAGAGAAAACTACTGGTAAAAGTTCTCTCTTGCGTTTATCCTTAGTGTTACACAACTTACATAGACTCTGCAATCTTAAAACAGAAAAAAGGTTGGGAAAATGATTAATGCAAATTAGATCCACTTTAAAAACACAGTTTCTAGTCCTTTAAATGAATCCAAGCCATATAAGGTACATCCTAGAATACTTAAGGAATTTGACAAACTCACTCATAACCTTGGATAGTAAACCTTTGAGTCGAGATGATTTGGTTGAGGTGCTGAGGACGGATACAAGCTACAAAGGACAAAAACTTGTTAGTATCATTCCCTGGTAGATGCACAGTTGCAAGCATGATACCTAGTATGCCTTAAAGGCTTTACAAATGTCACAGACAATATTCTAAAATACACTTTTTTTGTTTGTAGAAACATAGAAAAGGAAGTAGTGATCACTAGGAGGCAGCATTGATTCACTAAGACCAGCTACGCCCATGTCACAGTTTCCTTCCTAAAAGAGGAATAAACATCACAGCAAAGCATTTGACCAAATTTCACGTAATCTCTGTAAACAAGATGGAGAAAAAGGACTAAATATCTTGTAATTAAATTTGTAGCTAGTTGAATGGGAACACTATGCTGTTTAATGGATCATTATCAACCTGGGTGGAGAGAGCTCTGCCTTATCAACATTGTTTTTTTCAGTTTTCCATGTAAAGACGTTTTTTTTAACCAAATTTGCCAATGACTTAAAAACAGAATACCAGGCACTTGGGTGGCTCAGTCGGTTAAGCGTCTGCCTTCTGTTCAGGTCATGATCCTAGGGTCCTGGAATCAAGCCCCGCATCGGGCTCCCTGCTCAGCGGAGAGAGTGCTTCACCCTCTTCCTCTGCCCACGACTCTGCCTACTTGTGCTCTCTCTGTCAAATAAATAAATAAAATCTTAAAACAAAACAAAACAAAACAAAACAAAAACCAGAGTAACAGCCCAAGTTAGAAAAAAAAGCTCCAAATTAGTAAAAAAAAAAAAAAGAAAGAAAGAAAGAAAAAAGAAAAGAAAGAAAGAAAGAAAAAATTACTAAAGTGAGTAAAAGTAAGTTTATAAAATGTGACATGGAACTATGCAAGTCCAGAATGGAGTGATCCTGTTTTATATGTGAAAACCCTGAGTTTTCATGTTTGAACCCCACAAGAGTATATGATTGCCATAAGACAAATGTAATCATACTGTATATCTGTTAAATAATGTAAACTTTTTTTTTAAAGATTTTATTTATTTACTTGACAGAGAGAGAGAGAGAGATCACAAGTAGGCAGAGAGGCAGCCAGAGAGAGGGAGAAGCAGACTCCCTGTTGAGCAAGGAGCCTAATGTGGGGCTCGATCCCAGGCCTAAGACCATGACCTGAGCCAAAGGCAGAGTCTTAACCCACTGAGCCACCCAGGTGCCCCAAATAATGTAAACTTCTTAAATCCTCAAAGTTGAAATACTCCAGTCTCTTAGAGAGAGATATGGTAGCCAGAGGCACTGTGAAAAACCAAAGTGGCAAGACCCGCATCTGCAACTTTTCGACTTTGGCCTTTGAATACCTAGAATAAACTGTTTACTGTTAAATCCCATAAATCATACCAAATTTTTTAAATGGAGCCTAAATTTCATTTGTTACAACACCAAAAATATATATTGTTATCCATGTCTTCAAAGGTAAGGATTCTGAAGCATAACTAGGACTCATCCAAGCATGTGACAGCTCTTTTAATAATTCTACTACTTTTCTTACTTAGCTGTTTATTGAGTATTCCTTTTTGCCCCATTCCACATCTACTGAACCGTATCAGTGAGAGTAGGGCCCAGGAATATTTAAAGCAGCTCTGGTAATTATGAAAATGGCCCACAACAAAAGCTCTGTGAACTCCCTTAGATCATCTAAATATTTCTTTCCATCCAGGTTTGTTTTTTTTTAAAGATTTTATTTATTCATTTGACAGAGAGAGACAGTGAAAGAGGGAACACAAGCAGGGGGAGTGGGAGAGGGCGACGCGGGCTTCCTGCTGAGCAGGGAGCCAGATTCGAGGCTCAATGCCAGGACCCCAGGATCATGACCTGAGCTGAAGGCAGACAGACGCCTAATGACTGAGCCACCCAAGCACCCCTCAGGTTTCTAATAGATATTTGACAGCAGGAATTTGACAATATACTTTCTACTGATAAGTAGTTTATAAAAATACAAAAACCTGGTCAAACTAGAGCCCTCGTAAGGCTCTTAACCCTGCTGAGCTTCAATTTCCCATTATGTAAAATGGTCACTGTTGTAAGCATTGAACATCATGCCTGGTGCAAGATATGTGCTCAGTAAATGCTACCTACTAAATATTGAAGGTGAAGGCTCGTAATATACTATATTGACAGTTAAGGATCACTTTATAATTCTGTCTACCACCCAAGTAGGTTCACCTGCCCTTGTGAAGGCATGGTTTACCTTCTCATTGACATGGTGAATCCTTTGTTACATTGTCTGAGAAACATGTGGACACAGATAGCCTATATTTATATTGAATACTACTTAAAGTTTTTATCATATCTCAGGATAGGTTAAAAATTCTGAATGTTTTATAAAGGCATTAAGCAGGATGTTTAAGGAAATACTAATAAAGTTTATCTCTTATTCTTCTGGCATCAAGATTTGTAATATTTATGCCAAAACTGTCAACATATAAACCCATTTGACTTAGCAAGTGCTTTAGCCTAAAAGCAATGCTTTAAACATTACTTTGGGTAGGATGTTTTCAGTTAAAAAGAAACAAATTAAGTTCTTTCTGCAGTTAATTGCCCTTTACAAAAAAGTTTAGTGAAAATATCTTTCTAGGAAAGATTTATTTCTTTGATTCATTATTAAGCTTGGCTTAGATAGTGCCTGAATCATAGAGCACAGAGGTAATTATAGGTTAAAATTGATTTGAGGCTCTTTATAAATAAGAAAAGTGATTACAGAATAAAACTCTCATTAAAGAACATAAAAAACTTGACACTGCATATTAATCAAGTCTCCACTCAGACCGTGGTTCTTTTACAATGCTCATGCAAAAAGAAATCCAATTTGAATTGGTTACAAGCACAGAAAGCCTCCCTGTGCACCCAGGAAGAGATAACTGCATAGACCATTTGGTGTGTTTTCATTCATTTTCCCTACCATTACCAACATCCAGTTCATATCTGGGGAATGATTTTTTTGACACCAGTCAGGTAACTGCATCATCGTAAGATTTCAGAAGGCTACATCATGCTAGAAATGCATTACTGTGAGGGATTGGGGGTGGAGGGGAACTATGGTTTGTCTATTGGTTTATGTGTGATTTATGTTATGCCAAGTATGTTGGCAAAGTATCTGATTTGGACTTCATTTGCATTGTTCTAATACATTTCACTTAGCAAATGAATGATCTGTATTCCTTATTTGATTTTTGAAAATAGTTTACCCATTTAAAATACAATTATTTACTTATATAGAACATTTGGTGTATAGCCCTTCATTAAACTGCCTATTTGCTTTACTCACTGCATTATTTCCATTTTATTATTGATTATAAAACCTTATACTACAAAAGCCAAATATTTGATAGCCAGTACTAACTAAACTTTGTCTAACCCTGAGGCAGACCTCAACAACAGAACATCAAGCAAGTTATGCTGGGTGACGGTGCCTGGTGGCCAGTGAAGAAAACTATCTCAGCAGTTCTCTTCTTACAAGTCTTATTTCTATAAAGATATTTTCCTCTGGAAAATGTTGTTTGTGAACCAAAAAACTACCATATCTAATTAGTAGAGTTTTAAGTATTAAAAAAGTATGAACAAAATCTACCTCTAAACTCTGAAAGGATCTATTCCAGAAGCCCTTTTCAGATTTTATACAAATTAGCCTTCATCTTTTCTTATTGAGGTTGTATTATTTTTAAGCCAAGGGTCAGCAAACTATGGCCTACAGGCCAAATCCTGCCTGCCACCTGTTATTGTAAATGAAGTTTATTTGGAACACAGCCATAACTATTCATTTATGTATTATCTATGGCTGTTTGCATACTACAAGAGAGTTGAGTAGCTGTGACAGAGACCATATGGCCCTCAAAGCTTAAAATATTTGCTATCTGCATTTTTACAAAAACGCTTGCCAACCCCTATTGCCAAACATTTTCATTTTAAAAAAAGAAAAACTCTTTAAATTTTTCTTGAATTTTAAGAATATAAGTATTATTCTAGTTTCTATTCACCACAAAGTTGCACACTTTGGCCCTCAGTGGTTGATGAGAATTTCTCTGGAATACTCTGGATCTCAACACTATTTGTACCATTGTTTCTATGGATTCTTTAAAAAGTGAACATGGCTCTACAAGGGGTTTTAGAAAAAAGCCTACTTGTAGTTGAGGGACATTATCGACTTAACTGATTCACTGAAATAATCAACCAGTTCTACTGACTATTGCTCTGAGATACCATGTTTACTTCTCTTGAAAACAGGTTTATGGAACCAAGGAGTCAGGGGAAGTTGTTGACAATAAGAGCAAGCACTACCTCAATATAAATGTCAAGTTTATTTACTCACATTTATAAACAACAAAAAACTCCTTTAATGCTAGAAATTCCCCAATTTTTAAGATTAAAAGCCAAGATGGCTTTCAAGACTATGGAATCCATTTCTTTCAGATAATATGCAACTTTGTTAGCATTTTTCCTTTTCTGAACCAAACACATTTTTACCTACACTTCTATGGTGCTAGAGAGCAACCAACCACCAGAGTAGTGTGGTAAATGGGGATGATTCAGATTAGAAGACTTACCTTTCTGTGACTTTCTTAAAAATAGGGAAACACATGTATCCTGCACTACTGATGGTATTTGTATGCTTGATTTACATAGGATACAAATTTCTCTTTTTAACTAGTTTTCTGTATTAAAATATGAAGTATCTGTTCTCAAAGTGAACATTAGATTTTAGTACTATTTAAGAGAAAAATAAAACCAAGCTACTATACATGATTTAGGAAAAAAAAAATGTTTTTCAAGGAAATGTAGAAATATTTTAATTTACATATCATATTACAGTTAACCAATATGGTGTCAAAAGTCCACAATTACACATTCATAAAAATTCCATACATCATCCTCAGAATAATCAGCTTCTATACAAAGATTTACAGTTATCCAATGTATATAATTCTTCCTCAGTGTGCTACAGAGTTTAGAGGTTCTGCTCGAATATTCCCCAGGTCAAGTGCAGAATCTGTCTCTTCATCAATTTCTCCAATGACTGCACTGTAGTTATTTAAGGAAAGAAAAAAAATCAGTTAAAACAATCTCATTTCTAAATAAAACTGAAAGGACACGGTAAAAACTACTTAAGGTGAAAAACAAATAGTCTCCATGAAGTAGTGAATTATACATTTAAGTCACAAGTTACTTCAAGAAATAATCTGAAGGCAACATTAGTACAGAAGCTAGTATTAAAGGACAAACTGCATACAGTGTGATTGGATCATGAGTCTTTAAAGGAAAAAGACACATATCAGATAGGTATGGTACAAACCCCCACAAATTCCAATCCTATGACTTCAACTCAACAACTCAATCCAGGGACTGTGCTGCAGATGATCACAGAATCACTACTAAATAAGCAAATAAAAGTGTCTATTTGTCTCTACTGGAGTAACTTCAATGAACTAAGTCCATATACACTCACACACAAACACAACATCCATTAGTTTCCTTTCCAGGATTTCATAGTTCATTCAATTTAAATCCAAGACCAAAAAGTACAGTTCTTCACATATAAAGAGAACAGTAGCAACGGGTACTCAGATATCATAGCAAATGATTTTTTGATGTGACTGGCTAATGTTAAAGCCAGCAAGTCCTTCCTTGATTTAATTCTACCATAACATCTATAACATTAATTTCATTAATACCGTACTAGGTACCAAGCCATGGTTCTCCAGCTGGATACCTAAACTGTTACAGCCTCACCACTGAACATGTATAAAACATTATTCCATAAGAAGCTGGTTATTTAAATTAGTTTGGCTTTAATAAGAGTAAATTCTATAGGCGAATACTTGTAATACAGAATTTTCCCAAGTGTGCTTTAAACTATAGAAAGCCTCCAGCTCTCTAATAAATGAGAAGTACCCAACTCTGGGAAAATATATTATGTTTTCTAAATATAAAACAAATCAAATACCTCAATTCCACCTTAAAAAATTTACTATCATTTAAAATCCTTAGGGAGGACAGAAGAGAACTGGTACATGTTTTTTAAAAAGGGCTCTCCAAAGGAAAAGGGGGAGGCAGCTCTGCACTGTTTACTCATATCCATAGTGCAAATACTCCCACTGCGGTCAATTTCAAGCTACCACCAACAAGATATCAATCAACCAGCTTGCAAAATTCCTGAGAATGTAACAATCTGCTTCCTTGAGCCACTCCAGCATACCACTGAATCTATAACAAGGTTTAAAAACTTTTTTAATTTAAGTCCAAAAAAGTTTGCTTTTTAATTTTTTTAAATCAAAGTAGGAGAAAGTTTCTTAAAATCAATTATTAGGGAAAACCCCAATATAAGTAATCACTATTATTCTGGTCAGGGGAACTTGTCCCCACTAAATGCTTTGCCTTTCTCTCGTTTTTTTTTTATAGCTCACTTATGCTTATAAAACATGAATTATTTAAAATTGTTCACACAAGAGATTCTGAAGGCATCTTCAAACCCTAGCTTTAGACTCTAGAAATGTATTTATGTTACTCTAAAATTAGGGGTATGTGGGGGCACCTGGGTGTCTCAGTGAGTTAAGCCTCTGCTTTTGGCTCAGGTCATGATCTTAGGGTTCTGGGATCGAGCACCGCATCAGGCTCTGCTCAGTGGGGGCCCGCTTTTCCCATTCTCTCTCTGCCTGTCTCTCTGCCTACTTGTGATCTCTGTCAAATAAATAAAAATAAAATCTCTAAAAAAAATAAAAAATAAAATTAGGGGTATTATGGAAGAACATTTTTAAAAAGCCTCTCTAGTGAAGTATTCAGTGTAAGGGAGGGCCCTTTCTGGACCCTATCTAGGCCCCTTAACTATCAGAAATATGGACCAATCTTAGATAAAAACCTCTTTCCCAGATAGCAAGTTGTCTACATCTGTAGTGTATTTAACCTGCCTTTAAAAATGGACATATTTTACTTACACATTGTCACCTCTTACAATGTATAACCCCAGCACCACTTGTTCTACTCCCTGTGAAGAGCTGAACACTCGTTCATGGCTTTCATCCAAAATCAAATTAATGGTCTGGTCAAACCCTTTCAGTGTTCCCTGTAAAGAAAACATTCAAGAGAAAAAAAGACAAATATTGTGGTTTACCTGAATATGTAAATTCAATGACACAAAAATTTTAGTTGCCAGGTATACCAACAGAGTACTTATTTTTTATTTTTAATTAATTATCTTAGAAGTACTTCTTTTAAATATAAGTCCATTATAAAATAGAATACTTCTTTATAACCAACAGTATCCAGGGAAACAAAACTTACCTCTTGGTTTTTTAAGATGGGGGAAAAAATCACCGTAGTCTGACTAGTATGTAAGAGTTGTTCAGTTATGAAGGACACCTATGTACCAGTGTAAGGAGGTAGCGTAAAAGCCCACATAGTCCAGGAGATAACATGGACAAAGACTAAAACAAATGAAATTTAAGGGGAACTATATAAACATATAAAAAGGGAAAGCATATATATAGCCACAGGAACGTAAAGAGTCACTTCACGCTACACCCTAGTTCTAGGCCCTGTGCTAACCACATTGCACACATTATCTCAAATAATTTTTATCCTTTGAGATACATACTACTTACTTCCCACTTCACAGAAGAAAAATTGAGGCACAGAGAGGTTAAGTAATCTCTCAAGGTTTCATGAGTAGAAAGTAGTAGAGCTAGGAGTTGAACCACAAAAGGCTAGCTTCAGGCCCAGACCACTGAACTATTATTATACTATTAGGAATAAAAAATATAATTTACCATTCTTCAGAGATTCAAATCAGTCCCATAAATATATACCAACTTCAACTGGTAAAACAGCTAACACTTAATGAGTACTTACTATCTGCCAGTGTTCTATGGGCCTTGCATGTATTTACTTAATCTTCCCAAAATCCAGTAAGGTAGATACAAATATGATGGTAATTATTAGAACCAGAACTTGAAGGAAATATTCGGAGAAAATTTTATGGGAGAATCTTGGTTTTGAATAAAGGAAGATATGGGTCTAGCACAACATAGTAGCTCAGATGCTATTTAAGTTCCTGAAGAAATATCAACATATTAGTTTTGGTTAATTCTCTGAAGCTCATTATTAAACTGTTTCATGTTTGAAAATCAAAATATGTAAAATCAGAGTACAATAATGACAAAATGATAACCTAAAATTTGGAAGAGAAACAAAATACAGGGTATTCACTAAACTAATAAGAGTTGTTAACATACCCAGACATAGCCTCTTGATGTCATTTTATACATAACTATTCTATCAACTGAGCCATGTGTCAATAAAATACAGAAATACTGAACTTCAGTACTCAAAATGCTCTTTTAAAATAATTTTCTTTCCTATGTAAAGTTAAATTCTCAAAGTTTTTTATCAATCCCGTTAAAAATAGGAAAATTTTAAGTTTGAGATTTTCACAAAATACAAAACGATTTGCAAATTTCTGTTAATAGTAATAGAGGTCTTGAAGTGTTAAGATGGGATAAAAATATTTCAAACTGTCCTTATTTGACAAAATACACTAAGATGCCTAAAAAGAAAAGACTATTCTGTTGATTAAGAAAGAAGCAAGGCGACAGCTTTAGCTTTGGAGTCAAGTGGAATTTAAAACCCAGTTTGGTTCTGCCACTTACTATCTAAGTGACTCTGGGAAAGTGATTCACTTTTTCTGAGCCTGGTTCCTAACCTCGAATTCAGGGATAATTCTTCACAGAGTTATACTGAAGATTAAGTGATATAATACATGTAAAGTTCCTGGTACATGATACACATTTAAATAAATGGCTAAGTCTAACACTCTGATAATAGCCATTTATGGACCCACTGAGAAAAATGACAAAAATTAAAAAAAAAAGCAAAAGAAACAAAAACAACTGCAGATGGAAAAACAAGAGATTAAAATATATGAATTACACACAGAAAATAAAGTTTAACAGCTTTAAAATTGTTTTTGAAAGCAAGCAATGTATGAGTTATAAATGAAGAAATAATTAAGTAGCCAAAAATCATGAAATAAATTCCTCAGGTCAGGAACAGATCAAGGAGAGAATCCAAGAATTTTCTAGAATTAAAAGGGGGGGGTTTGTCTGTGATACAAGGACAAATGAGATGAAATAAAAGAGTCAATCATCACAATTTGTCCTACAGAAAACAGAAGTCCTACAACATATAGATACTGAATATATATTAACACCATACAAGACCTAAATGTTCATTATTCTACATATGTAGTATCTATCATGAAGTTTCTAAGAGGCATACACAAAATTTCAAAAAAACTGTAATTCATGTAGTGAATGCCAGAGCACTGAATGGGGAAGGAAATAAAAAACTGAAGAGGAAGATAAATATAAAATACAAGCAGATGTCTGAAGACTAGACTAGAAGCTCTCTGAGGACAGAATCTATTATCCATCCTGGCTCCTAGAAGCTTTCTATGTAAATTACACCAACATTTATTAGTGAAGAAAATATGGATCAGCAGCTATTTATCAAGTAGAGAGAACTGAATCATAACAAAACTGCAATGCAGGTGTACTGTGAGGCCTAGGCATTAGAGATCAGAAGTTTTACATAAAAATTTACAACCAATAAGCTTACAAGGAGAGAATGAATATGCTTATTACTTACCACAATCATTCTTCCATCAGAAGTTATAACTGCAACAGTTCCTGATAACTGAATTAAGGAAAGCATTCTCAGGGAATGAAAATGAAAACCTGGGCTCTCCTGAGGAAATGGTTTGAATTACTAGGAAAAAGGTGACAGAATTAAGACACAACTACTTAACGCAGCACTACATTTACAACGTATCTTTAAGTTTCTAACTTCCTCAAAATTTGTAGTAACTACACAATTAAAACAGGGAAAAATAGAAAAAGAAAATCCCTTTATGTGATCAGTTGTTTCCCTGTCTCAAAACAGCGGAGATGTCTGGTACTTTCACTGGGGAAATACTTCCCATAGGGCTTAGAGCAACATTTACCACTTTCCCAGACCTGTTCCTTTATCTCTAAAAGGAAAATTGAAATTAGTGCCAAATTCATCAATACTGAATGCTTTCAAGCGTGCGGAGACACTTCCTTCCAGGACCCGGCCTCTGGAATTCAAAAAAGAAGCTATAGTCCATGTCAAAGGTGCCAATATGCTTGCACAATTAAGCATCTAGTATTTCACTTTTGTTCCAAATTTATGCATGAGAGCAATGTAGTGTTTCTCTCCTGAGATTTTAAAATGGTTAATACTTCTACAGGGTACATTAAGACTCCATACGGGGTTTTACAAGTTGTTTGCTCTTCATGAGTATCAACTACAACAGCAAGCATTATTTTCATTCTATCAACAAAGAAGTTGAGACTTCAAGTGGTAAAGGGGCAGAAGTTCAACTTGTGCACCATCTTTAAAGTTTTTGGTATCTTCGAACAATAAGCAAAGCCTATGAATAAAACAAATTCTTGGATTGCAAGACCCTCCTCGTCGCTAGGACGACTGTTGATCTTATTCCCAAACGTGAACTTATAGGCCCTACGGTAGTACAGAGAAACAGAGAGCTGATTTCTATAGAAAGAGAAAGGGAAAAGTTCGGAATAATCACATTGTTCTGTTTTGTTTTGTTTTAGGTTAAAATTAAAAGGTGCTTTGGGCCCCCAGGAGCGGCGGGCTCCAGCCCCGGGAGCGGGACTGGAGGGTCCCTCGTTCTGAAGCCCCTCATCCGCACGCAGCCCAGGCCCCGAAGTGGCCGGGCATCCCAACCGCCCGCCGACCCCGACCCCCGGTCTCTCCAGCACCAGCCCTCTCCAGTGCGGACACGGGCTTCGCCATGGCCCCGGCTGTAGCCTGCGGCAGCCGGCCGGAGGATACGGTTGATGTAGTTTTCCAAGGCGGACGTCATGATGCTCTGCCCGGCAGTTCTGAACAACACAGGAACACTAGCGCCGATTGCAGCTAGAAAGGCCCGCCAGGAACCGGCAGCGGCTCCCGCCCACTGGCGGCAGCAGATATCGCGAGAGTTACAACGTCGTAGCGAGCCAGTGAGAGATGGAGAGAAACCGGCCAACCACACTTGAGAGGCAAAGCACTGGCGAGCTAATGCGCGTGCGTAGTGTGTTTCCGCTGTTTTTCCGGTTTGCGTGCAATCTCAGCTGCCGGGAGTGACAAAAGCGTGCAGGAGGCGGAAGGAAGGAGGAAGGTTCCTGAAGGTGGGAGAGCGAGTTTTCTAGTGGAGTGAAAGAGTGGTAGAAGTAACTGGCGGAAAATGTTGAGAGAAAACAGGGAAGGGGGGAGAAAACGAAACAAGGTGCTTTCATCACAAGTAGAGGACTGTTGTTCTCATATGAAATGTGGGTGTAGGGAAGTGGTGTATGATCCTTGGTTTTCTGCGACACAGGCCGAAAATTCTTCTTTTAGAAACTCAGTGGACCAGTCCAAAGTTATGCACATTGCAATGATATGGCATACATCTCTGGAGAACACGACAGTAAAAAGCATGTTCGCATATTCTGCATTTGCCTCAAAAAGTACTCCAGTATGGAGGCGTCGTTACTCTTTTATTTAACAAACTGACTACAAACACAAAGATGTATGAGGCTCCGAAAACTGCCTCCCTTTTACCACGCCACAAAGTCTCTCTGTCCTCAGGAGGAAATTAGTAAATAAAAGGTCTGTTTGCAGCGCCTGGGAAAGGACGGATCCAGGAAGAGGCGTCCAGATAAGTCCCAGACTGGGTTTAGACTTGGCTCTGCTAACGAATTATGTGAGTGTCCTTGCACAAGTAACAGCAACTTACCACTGTTTCCTTATATCCTGTCACAGGTATTATTTTGACTAGTACCACATATTACTAGAAAACATCACTCTCATTTTACTGTAACTTAACAATTGAAGTCAGGAAAGGATCTATATATAAAATAGCAACGAGAGCTATTCTTTGTACAAAAACTCTATGGTTTTAGTTAGGCTTGTGATTTCTTAACTGAAGAATTGTGGGTTTGAAATAACTTGCAGTGTGAGTAGTTTTCTTCTGAAAAGTGAAGCATCTGTTTTCATTACAGCATACCCACAAAATTACCTACAGATCACTCCCAAGTGGTTATTAATATTTTATATATTGAAAGTTACTCTGACCTGTTTGAAACCACATATAGGTAGGAATTAGGGATTATTTTTAGGGGGGGAAATGAAAGTATCTTTCATAAATGAAAAAATGAAGATACTATGATTTGCAAATGTTACACATTGAAATAAAAGAAAAAGTACTAATTAGTGATAAATGAGGTATCATTAGTAAGAAGTTTTTTAAAAAAAGTAATGTGCTATGTTTTTTTAAAATAAATAATAGTCCATATAGCTTTTCACTCTTGGAGTGCATATGTCTCAAAATGTTTATTATATAGGAACTTACAGAACTAATTTTATTTTTTTTTTAACGATTTTATTTATTTATTTGTCAGAGAGAGAGAGGGAGAGAGAGCGAGCACAGGCAGACAGAATGGCAGGCAGAGGCAGAGGGAGAAGCCGAATCCCTGCTGAGCAAGGAGCCCGATGTGGGACTTGATCCCAGGATGCTGGGATCATGACCTGAGCCGAAGGCAGCTGCTTAACCAACTGAGCCACCCAGGCGTCCCCAGAACTAATTTTATTATAGGTACATCACAATTTATGACCTTGTGTAGTTGCCGTTAAATTAATATGCAAGATAAATAGCAGATGTCTAGTGTTTATGGAGCATCACAAAAATCTTGTTGGTTTGAAATTTTTTTCCACAAGTCTTAACAGTGCTGTATTTTCTGTAGTCCTAAGGGTCACAGAGGCTGAGAGAAAGCCTATGGATAAAGTTCAGTTAGTAAGACAAAAAAAAATGAGTTACATCCAGATGACCTTGGGAATACATGGACATAGAGAGTTCAACACCTCATAAAGGTAAATTAAGTTCCAACAGAGGAAAAGGATATATATAAACATCTGACAACTAAAAAACCAAAGCATACAGTGAGACTTTTAGTTTTAGTCAAAACCTCTCAAAGTGCTACTCATTTAAATGATACCCTATTGCGGTTAAAAAGAGTCAACCAAAGAATGCTGGAGTAGATACTCATTTTTATCCCATTAGTTCTGAATCTAAACTTTAAGCAGAAAAGTAAATTTTGCTTTCATATTTAGTTCATTTAAGACTAGTCGAATAGTGTATATATCTGTAGCCCAGTCTTGAGCCTCGCCCTCATTAATAATCCAATTGCCTGTATCTAGAACAACAGTCAAGATTTATCAAGAAAAGGACAGAAAAGAGATAGAAAGGAGAATCTGTAGATGTGACATTCCTGGGAGTTACTTTCTTTTGGTAGAAACCAATGTATATAAAATGGGTCTCCGGATGTACTGCTCAGAAGTATCTTAATGATTGTCCTGAGAAGTAAAACATAATTCATCTCCCTTTGTATTCTGTTTTCTTTCATTAACCTGAAAAATCAGACTCCTGCTAGGATCTGGAGAAACTGAATTTGCACTTTCCTGTGAATGGCCCATGGAAAATACTACTTTTAACTTAATATGGTATGAACTTTTATTTACTTCTATTTTTTATTGATTTACATTCCTGTGAGTTCCAGAAGTGTCAAGTGCCATCCAGTTAGCAATAATGAATAGATCTTCCTAGGGTTTTCCAAAGCACAAAAGGACATAAATCATGATCTCTCCTTACAAGGAAATTCCTGAGTAAGTACAAAACTTTAATTATAAACATGAAATAATTAGTACATGGAAAAACAATAACTATTCCAAATTATAAAGAAAGATAATTGATGTGGAAATATTAACTCATTTTACACTATAAATTACAAAGTGTTTCTCATATTTCTTTTTTTGCCTTTTAAGGTATTAAGATAGTCATTTTAAACTCCATTTGTTAAGGGATGGAAAAAAAGAATCAAATACAACCAACTTGTTAATTGAGAAAAGCAGTGTAGAATCATGATTAAGAACACTGACTCAAGAACTAGCCTAGAGGTTTGGATTTTTCTAGATATGGATACTGTGTAGCTTTGAGTGGATTACTTAATCTTCTTGCCTCAGGCGTGGGGGAATGGTGAAGTCCACTGCATACTATACATTCAGCTGTTGTTCTTGATAGCACAAGACAAAGTGCTAGGAGAAATTAAATATGAGCCAACCCGCCTTCCATGTTATTCTGACATTACTCCCCTATTTAATAATCACATGAGCTGATTTATATTGTATAAAACAGTGCTGTAGCACAACAGACTGTTACTATTCCACTGAGAATCTGGGCTTTAAATACGGTTAATCTGCCCCTGTTTACTTCTCTCCTCCCGTGGCTCATCTTGCCTTTTAGCACCAGGTGGTTTTTTTGGGCAGGCAGGACTTAAGGCTTTGTGCCCTAAGAGGATACTTGAATTCATACAGAGTGGGGTGGCTTTAATTAAAAAGCAAGTAAAGAGGAGGACTAATCCAGATGGAGCACTTGGAACTGAGCCTTTCTATATATATATATATATATATATATATATATATATATGTGTGTGTGTGTGTGTGTGTGTGTGTGTGTATGTATATATGTATCAATTGCCATCTATGTGTTATTACTATCACAAAGCAAGTTAATGTTTCTTACATTATTTTAAGCTGCGCATTTACTTGAATTTTGTTATTTTTGCTAGTATCTACAGCTTAGTATGTTTAGTGTCTTGGGTTGCAGTACAGGTAAAATTACATTGTTCTTTTCATTGTGATTTTTGGCATGACAAATTTGGAAAATAATATTGAAGAATGAAATTACTTTGACTTAACTTGCTAGAATTTTTCACCCGAACCCATTCCTGCCTTTGTATGTAGATTTTTTTAAAGATCAGAAGGAACTGATATCCAAGAGTATATTCAAAGGCTGTCTGCATTTTTGAGATATCAGTACCACTGGGAAGACTAAGAAAAGCAAATAGGATATTGTGTTAGGCAGAGTGATCCCCACCCCAACCCAAAGTATGTCCACATCCTAATTTCTGGAACCTGTGATAATGTTACCTTGTATGACAAAAGAGTCTTCAGATGTGATTAAGGTTGAGGACCTTGAGATGGGGTGGATATCCTGGACTATCCAGATGGTCCCACTCTATGCACCTGAGTCCTTAAAAGTGAAAGAATGAGAAAGAGGAGTGGCTCTGAGAGATGTATGTGAGAAGAACTAGTTCCACTGTTCATGGTTTTGAAGTTGGGAGAAAGGGGGCCATGATCCAAGGAATGTGGTCATCTTTAGCTAGGAACAGCTCTTAGTTAACAGCCAGTAGGAAAACAGGGACCTTCATCCCACAAAGGCTAGAAACTGAAATCTGCTTCTAGACCAAGTGGGAAGGAAATAGATTCTCCTTCAGAGCCTCCAGAAAGGAACACATTCTGCCAAGACCTTGATTTTAATCCAGTCTGCTCTATACCAGACTTCTGACCCTATAGAACTGTGAGATAATAGTTTTGTTGTTTCAGCCATTAAGTTTATGGTAATTGTTATATCAACAATAGAAACTAATGGAGATAGTCAATGTCTTAATTTATTATCTTCCTGGATTTTGACTAAGGAAGTCATTTGGAAAATCAACTGTACTGTATCTTAGAGATCTTGAGCATATTTGATTTTGGAGCACTTAAAACCAACTATGAACTATTGTTCATGACCATCTTTCTCTGTGGTACAAAGTCCTTCTAAATGCTAAACTTCTCCCCAGAATATCCTCCACAGTGGAATTACGTAAAACATGGGTTTCTTCAACCCAAATTACTATTTACTTCGTGTATGTCTTTTTTTTTTTTTTAATTTTAAAAAATTGCACTTAGAAAAGAAAATGAATTCCTTATGGTAGTAAAGCCTATAAAAATGCCCTGGAAAAAAGTTTTATTTAGTCATTGTTATACTAATCTCAACTTCTTCACCATCCATTTGTTCCTTAACCCTTTGTTAGCATCCAAGCATTCTCTAGGAAATTCAATTAGGATTTTACAACTGTCAAACCTGATGGCATTTTTCTTTTCTTTTTTTTTTATTAACATATAATGTATATTTGTTTCAGGGGTACAGTTCTGTTATTCATCAGTGCTCACCATAGCACATACCCTCCCCAATGCCCATCACCAGCTACCTCATGCCTCCCACCCCCCTCCACTTCAACAACCCTCAGTTTGTTTCCTGAGATTAAGAGTCTCCCTATATCGTTTAGTCTTGTTTCATTTTCCCTCCCTTCCCCTATGACCCTCTGTCTTATTTATCAAATTCCACATATCAGTGAGATCATATAATAATTGTCTTTCTCTGATTGACTTATTTCACTTAGCATAGTAGCCTCCAGTTCCACCCACATCGTTGCAATGGTAAGATTTCATTTTTTTGATTGCTGCATAATATTCCATTGTATGTATGTATGTGTATATATGTATATATATGTATGTATGTGTGTGTGTATATATATGCATATATATATATATATATATATATATATATATATGTCACATTTTCTTTATCCGTTCATCTGTTGATGGACATCTAGACTCTTTCCTTAATTTGGCTATTGTGGATATTGCTGCTATAGACATTGGGGTGCTGGTGCCCCTTTGGATCAGTACATTTGTATCTTTAGGGTGAATACCTAGTAGTTCAGTTGCTGGGTCATAGGGTAGCTCTATTTTCAACTTTTTGAGGAACCTCCATACTGTTTTCCAGACTGGCTGCACCAGCTTGCATTCCCACCAACAGTGTAGGAGGATTCCTCTTTCTCAGCATCCTCACCAACATCTCTTGTTTCCTGACTTGTTAATTTTAGCCATTCTGACTGGTGTGAGGTGGTATCTCACTGAGGTTTTGATTTGTATTTCCCCAAGGCCAAGTGATGTGTCTGTTGGCCATTTGGATGTCTTCTTTGCAGAAATGTCTATTCATGTCTTCTGCCCATTTCTTGATTGGATTATTTGTTCTTTGGGTGTTGAGTTTTATAGATTTTGGATACTAGCCCTTTATCTGTTATGTCATTTGCAAATGTGTTCTCCCATTCTGTCAGCTATCTTTTGGTTTTGTTGACTGTTTCCTTTGCTGTGCAAAAGCTTTTCATCTTGACGAAGTCCCAGTAGTTCATTTTGGCCCTTGCCTTTGGCAGTGTTTCTAGGAAGAAGTTGCTGTGGCTGAGGTAAAAGAGGTTGCTGCCTGTGTTCTCCACAAGGATTTTGATGGATTCCTGTCTTACATTGAGGTCTTTCATCCATTTTGATTCTATTTTTGGGTGTGGTGTAAGGAAATGGTCCAGTTTCACTCTTCTGCATGGTGCTGTCCAGTTTTCCTAACACAATTTGTTAAAGAGACTGTCTTCTTTCCATGGACATTCTTTCCTGCTTTGTCAAAGATTAGCTAACCATAGAGTTGAGGGTCCATTCCTGAGCTCTCTATTCTGTTCCATTGATCTATGTGTCTGTTTTTGTGCCAGTACCATACTGTCTTGATGATTACAGGTTTGTAATAGAACTTGAAGTCTGGAATTGTGATGCCGCCAGCATTGGTTGTCTTTGTCAACATTCCTCTGGCTATTCAGGGTCTTTTCTGGTTCCATCTAAATTTTAGGATTATTTGTTCCATTCCTTTGAAAAAAGTTGCTGGTATTTTGATAGGGATTGCATTAAATGTGTAGATTGCTCTAGGTAGCATAGGCATTTTCACAATATTTGTTCTTCCAATCCATGAACATGGAATGTTTTCCATTTCTTTGTGTCTTCCTCAATTTCTTTTATGAGTATTCTATAAAAGTACAGAATACTTTTATGAGTATTCTATAGTTTTCTGAGTACAGATTCTTTGCCTCTTTGGTTAGATTTATTCCTAAGTATCTTATGGTTTTGGGTGCAGTTGTAAATGGGATTGACTTTTTAATTTCTCTTTCTTATGCCTTGTTGTTGGTGTATAGAAATGCAACTGATTTCTGTGCATTAGTTTTATATCCTGACACTTTACTGAATTCCTGTATGAGTTCTAGCAGTTTTGTGGTGGACTCTTCTGGGTTCTTCACATAAAGTATCATATCATCTGGAAAGGGTGAGAGTTTGACTTCTTTATTTTTTTTTTTTGTTGTCTGATTGCCAAGGCTAGGACTTCTAGTACTATGTTGAATAGCAGTGATGATAGTGGACATCCCTGCCATGTTCCTGACCTTAGGGGAAAAGCTCTCAGTTTTTCCCCATTGAGAATGATACTCACTGTGGATTTTTTATAGATGGCTTTGATGATATTGAGGTATGTACCCTCTATCTCTACACTGTGAAGAGTTTTGATCAAGAAAGGATGCTGTACTTTGTCAAATGCTTTTCTTGCATCTATTGAGAGTATCAAATGTTTTTTGTTCTTTCTTTTATTAATGTATTATATCACATTGATTGATTAGTGATGTTGAACCAGCCTTGCAGCCCAGGAATCAACCCCACTTGGTTGTGGTGAATAATCCTTTTAATGTACTGTTAGATCCTATTGGCTAGTATTTTGGTGACAATTTTTGCATCTGTGTTCATCAGGGCTATTGTTCTGTAATTCTCCTTTTTGATGGGGTCTTTGTCTGGTTTTGGGATCAAGGTAATGCTGGCCTTATAAAATGAGTTTGGAAGAGTACTGTTTTTTAGAACAGTTTCAGGAGAGTAGGTATTAATAACTTAAATGTTTGGTAGAATTCCCCTGGGAAGTCATCTGGCCTTGGGCTCTTGTTTCTGGGGAGATTTTTTTATTACTGCTTCAATTTCCTTACTGGTTATGGGTCTGTTCAGGTTTTCTATTTCTTCCTGGTTCAGTTTTGGTAGTTTATATGTCTCTAGAAATGCATCCATTTCTTCTAGATTGTCTAATTTGCTGGCATATTGTTGCTTATAATATGTTCTTATAATTGTATTTCTTTGGTGTTGGATTGATCTCTCTTCTTTCATTCATGATTTTATAAATTTGGGTCCTTTCTCTTTTCTTTTTGGTAAGTCTGGACAGGGGTTATCAATCTTATTAATTCTTTCAAAGAACCAGCTCTTAGTTTCATTGATCTCTTTACTGTTCTTTTGATTTCATTGATTTCTGCTCTGATTTTTATTATTCCTCTTCTCCTTCTGGGTTTAGCTGTTCTTTCTCCAACTCCTGTAGATGTTGTGTCAGGTTGTGTATTTGAGACCTTGTTTCTTGAGAAAGGTTTGTATTGCTATATACTTTCCTCTTAGGACTACCTTTGCTGTGTCCCAAGGTTTTTGAACAGTTATGTTTTCATTTTCATTTGTTTCTATGAATTTTTAAAAACTTCAATTTCCTGGTTGACCCATTCATTCTTTAATAGGATGCTCTTTAGGGGTGCCTGGGTGGCTCAGTGGGTTAAAGCCTCTGCCTTTGGCTTAGGTCATGATCCCAGGGCCCTGGGATCGAGTCCCACATTGGGCTCTCTGCTCAGCAGGGTGCCTGCTTCCTCCTCTCGCTCTCTCTGCCTGCCTCTCTGCCTACTTGTGATCTTTGTCAAGTAAATAAATAAAATCTTAAAAAAAAAAAAAAAAGGATGCTCTTTAGCCTCCATTTTTTGAGTTCTTGCCAACTTTCCTCTTGTGACTGAGTTCTAGTTTCAAAGCATGGTGGTCCAAAAATATGCAGGGAATGATCCAAGTCTTTTGGTACTGGTTGAGACCTGATTTGTGACCCAGGATGTGATCTGTTCTGGAGAATGTTCCATGTGCACGAGAGAAGAATGTGTATTCTGTTGCTTTGGGATGGAGTGTTCTGAATATATCTGTGAAGTCCATCTGGTCCAGATTTTATGCAAATAAAAGCCTTTATTTCCATGTTGATATTTTGCTTAGATGATCTGTCCATTTCAATGAGAGGGGTGTTAAAGTCCCTACTGTTACTGTATTATTGTCAATGTGTTTCTTTGATTTTGTTATTAATTGGTTTATATAATTGGCTGCTCCCATATTAGGGCATAGATATTTAAAATTGTTAGATCTTCTTGTTGAGTAGACCCTTTAGGTATGATATAGTGTCCTTCCTCATCTCTTATTTTAGTCTTTGGTTTAAAGTCTAATTTGTCTGATACAAAGATTGCCTCTCCAGGTTTCTTTGGATGGCCATTAGCATGGTAAATGGTTTTCCACCCCCCTTATTTTATATCTGGAGTTCTCTTTGAGTCTAAAATGTGTCTCTTACAGACAGCATATTGATGGGTCTTGTTTTTTTTATCCAATCCAATATCTTTTGTCTTTTGATTGGGCATTTGGGCCATTTACATTCAGGGTAGCTATTGAAAGATATGAATATGGTGCCATTGTATTGCCTGTAAGGTGACTGTTACTGTATATTGTCTCTGTTCCTTTCTGGTCTACGTTACTTTTAGGCTCTCTCTTTGCTTAGAGGACCCCTTTCAATATTTCCTGTAGGGCTGGTCTGATGTTAACAAGTTCTTTTAGTTTTTGTTGGTCCTCGAAACTTTTTATCTCTTCTTCTATCTTCAATGATAGCCTAGCTGGATATAGTATTCTTGGCTGCATATTTTTCTTGTTTAGCGCTCTGAATATATCATGCCAATTCTTTCTGGCCTGCCAGGTCTCTGTGGATAAGTCTGCTGCCAAACTAATGTTTCTGCCATTGTAGGTTATAGACCTCTTGTCCTGAGCTGTGTTCAGGATTTTCTCTTTGTCTCTGAGACTTGTAGGTTTTACTATTAGATAACAGGATGTTGACCAATTTTTTATTGATTTTGAGGAAGGTTCTCTGTGCCTCCTGAATTTAGATGCCTGTTTCCTTCCATTGGGGAAGTTCTCTGCTGTAATTTGCTCCAGTATACTTTCTGACCCTCTCTTTCTTTCTTCTTTTCTGGGATCCCAATTATTCTAATATTGTTTCATCTTATGCTATCACTTATCTCTTGAATTCTCGCCTCATGATCTAGTAGTTGTTTATCTGTCTTTTTCTCAGCTTCTTTATTCTCCATCATTTGGTCTTCTATATCATTAATTCTCTCTTCTGCCTCATTTATTTCAGGAGTTGGAGCCTCCATTTTGATTCTACCTCATTAATAGCCTTTTTTATTTCAACTTGGTTAGATTCTAATTCTTTTATTTCTCCACAAAGGGATTCTCTAGTACCTTCTATGCTTTTTTCAAGCCCAGCTAGTATCTTTATATTCATCATTCTGAACTCTAGTTCCAACATCTTACTGATGTCCGTATTGATTAGATTCCTGGCAGTTGGTACTGCCTCTTGTTCTTTTTTTGAGGTGAGTTTCTCCATTTTGTCATTTTGTCTGGAGAATAGATGAATGAGAGAACAAAATGCTAAAAGGGTAACGAGAACCCCAGTAAAATATACACTAAACAAATCAGAAGAGCTGAAACCAGGGGGAAAGGAAAAATATATATATATTATCAGGCTGGTGAATAGAACAGAGCCACACACTAGATTTTGGGTGTATTTTCATGAGTTAAAAGAAACTGCCTCCCAAAATTTTAAGGAAAGAAAAGCATATATATACAAAAATTAGGGTAAATACAATGAAAGGAAGGAATGTGATTGTAAGATGAAAATTTTAAAAGATTTTAAAAAAGGAACTGATAAGAAGTTGGTTGGGAAAAAAAGGAGAGAATGTGATTAGGCAGGAGACTAGAACAAACCCATACACTAGATTTAAGGTATATTTTAGTCTGTTAGAAGAAACTGCCTCTCAGAATCTTAAAGAAAAGCATATATATATATGTGTGTGTGTGTGTGTGTGTGTGTGTGTGTGTGTATGTGTGTATGTATACACAAAAGAATAAGGGATGAATATGAAGGGATAGAATATGACTGTAAAATGAAAATTAAAAAGATCTTAAAAAGAATTGATAAGCTAAGATGTTGGTTGAAAAGGAAAGAAGAAAAAAATAGAAAAATAAAAAATAAAGAAAATTTTAAAAATTAACTTTGAGTGACTAAAGAATCATGGGGGAGAAGCCATGAATTCTATGTGCTATATTCCTCTAGTGCTGGAGTTTTGCAGTTCTCATTGATCAGTAATCTTGGACTTTCTTGCTGATCTTCTGGGGCAGGGGCCTGTTGCAATGATTCTCAAATGTCTTTACCTGAGACAGAACTGCACCGCCCTTGCCAGGCACCAGGCTGAGTAATCTTCTCATTTTTGCTCTCAGTACCTTTTGTTCCCTGAAGGCCTTCTGTACAGCTTTGGAGGACAAGAATGAAAATGGTGGCCTCCCAATCTCTGGCCCTGGAATAGCTGAGAGCTCCGGCCCTGGAGGAGCTAAGAGCTCCACTCCTCAGTGTGCCCTTAAAGAAAAGCAGTGAGTCACTCCTGTATCCCTGGTCTCTGGCCACACTCTGTGCTCACCCAGGCTGTAACCCAGCATTTCTGTCCCTGGCACATGACCCCGTTTGGAGTTTCCAAGCCCAGCAGATTCCTAGAGCGCACTCCCCTGCCACTCCTCCCAGTGGAGGAAGGGGTGGGAGGGCATCTCCCCAGATCTGCCACTTGTGGGGTCCCTGCTCAAAGAGTAGTGGCCCAACTATGCCTCAGATCACAGTTTATGGCAACCCCCAATATGAAAGCCCACTCCTCAGCTCCATCTTTGCAGCTGGCTTCCCTGCTCCAGTATTTGGGAGCTCTGCCACACTCAGGCACCCCCAGTCGTTCTGTGACCCCAAGGATTGAGACCACACTGTCCCAGCAAGGGTTCCAACCCCCCGCTTAGCCACTGGAGCGACGTCCCTTAGCAGAGCGGACTTCTAAAAGTCTGATTTTGTGCTCCGCTGCTCTATCACTTGCTGGTAGCCGGCTGACGGAGGCTCCCTACCTCCAGGGTCAGTCTTCCCATATATTGCCTCCGATTCACTTCTCCACACGTCCTACCTTCCAGAAAGTGGTCACTTTTCTTTTCATAAAATTGCTGGTATTCTTTTCTTTGATCTCCTGTTGAGTGTGTATGTGTTCAGAATGGTTTGATAATGATCTAGCTGAATTCCTGGGACCAGAAGAAATTTAGGTCTCCTGTTTCTCCACCATCTTGCTCCCATGTGTGTGTTTCTGACTTAAACTGTCTTTATCATAAGGTCAGGGTACATGTTCAGCCTTTACTGAAATCCTAAGTGTTCTTTATCAAGCACTCAGGCTTCTCAGCCTTCATCTCTCCTGTTCTAGTTTTTTTGAGATTTGTTTTAGCCAAAGTGATTTTGTTAGTAAATCACAGAGATGGTTTTTGAACCTAGCCAGTCAAGCTCCACTTAGGAGCTTTAGGTATAATACCACCTTAGTTACTACCATAATACCACCTTAGTTACTACCAGCTTTGAGATATGATTACTCCATTTTTCTGAGTTTAATAGTTTGTGCCATGAATAACAAAAAACAAACCAAGAAATCAGATTAGATTTCCGAAGTATGTGTGTTGTTTCTTCCCTTTCTTCCTTCCTTCCTGTTGTTGACATTTCAGTCCAGAATGGCAGAAACATTTTCTAAGTCATTACCCCATGTGATAATAACTCATGTCATGAGATTTTTCATGCATAAAAAATAACAGAAAATGAAGAATCATTTGCCTTCTAACATGTGCATCAGAAATTAAAACCACAGACATAATGCAGTGGATTAAATGAAGTCATCAGCAGAAAATTTTTTGGAAACAGAAAGTGGTAATTCAAATTAAACATGCCTCTTCGTCAGGGCTTGCTTTTTTTTTTTTTTTTTCTTTTTGTCTCCAACATCAGAAGGTCTGGAGATAGAGCATAGTGTATCAGGTACTTTTTTTTTCTTGGTCTTTCTTTAAGCAAGAGAGCACCAGTCTCTGCTTATAACTATGTCAGACTCTGAATTGGGACCTACAGAGAGTGCAGTCTCATGGTCATACCAGTTGCAGCAAGAGCAAGTTGCTGCAATAAAGGAGCCATACTACTGATGCTACCAGTAGCCTTAGCTTCAGTCTATTTAGTTTGGCAGTGGGATCCACAGGATCCTCACTGACCCAGCTTTGCTGTGTGTTTAGGACATGCTGCATGGCTATGTAACTTCAGAATCTTATTCTCCAGCCTGTCTCACAATTATGGAACTATTGAAAATCTTGTAATAATCCTTTCCTGGTTAAATCAGCTCAAGTGGATTTCTGGTTTCAAACTGACAACTGTTGAGAATTCTGACTACAGTGAGCTACAGTGATCTTCAGACATTTTTTGCTTATTTCTTCTACATTTTTTTTTTTAATTATTTTTTTAGTGATCTCTACACCCAGTCTGGGACTTGAAGCCACGACCCTAAGTTCAAGAGTCCCACGCTCCATCGACTGAGCCAGCCTGGTGCCCATCTTCTACATTTTTTTAAACTAAAAAATAATTTTAACCTTTTTATAGAAGCTTACTCTATAACTCTAAGTTATAGAGTTATACTGTATCATAAGTTTATTAATTACAAAGAATGTTATTTCTGCCACATAGTATTTTGTGTATGTGCTTTAAATATGTATTCATTAAAACCTTGGCACTGCAGATTTGACTTGTAGGTTTATGGCAAAGCCCATTATCAGACCCATGAGCTTTTTTTTTCAATTTCAGTAAATAAGTTACCATGAATTCTGTGAGAACTGAATATCCCTGCACATCCTTTCTGGGTGTGTTGTGGATATAAGATCCTAGTCACTCTACTTGGGCCTATTTTATGTCCCTTTTAACTCATTTTCTAGATACATAGGTGCATTAATAACCATTTTCCAGTTCTCTCAAAACTATTTCATTGTGTACTAATGATTTTATTTGTTGATATGTGCATTTCTGTGTTGGATGGCTTTTTCTGGAGCCCTGTCTATGTAGTGGTAGGTTGGAAATGCTAGGAACTTAGTGCTGCCAGGGAGCAGTCTTCAGTCAGTGACTGACAAGGTGGGCTTATAAATACCTCAGCCCCTTCCTTAATCCAAGGTGAGATAATTCAGTTGGGATGTCTTCAGTCATTCAGTACAGTAGCTGCATTAAGAGTGCACCTTTCATGGGCTGCCTTTCTTTCCTTGTGACACTTCTCTACCCCCTTACTGGTTTTCCCTAAATAAACTATTTGCGCTTGAATTTTTTCCTCAGGATCTGCATCTGGGAGAACCTGAACTGAGATCATAAATACTTCTTCCCTTTCAAAGAAATCTAGATCTTTCTTGAGTTTGAGGATAGCTGTAGCCTAACCACAGCCCTTGTCATCATCCGATTTCACCTGATCTCATGATGCAAAGGACAGGATGGGGCTTCTAGGCAGGCCTCTTTAAATATCCCTAGGTAAACAATCACCGCTGCCACCAGAGTTGTTCTGAAGTGGGGTGTTTAGTCAAAAATGAAATACCTGTGTATGGTACCTTAACTAGTTTGAGGCACTGAAACTTCAGTAAGGCTCAGTGATGTAGCAAGAAATGAGTTCAGGAATTACTCAGTTATCTGACTATGGCATAGGAAAACTTTATGATGTTAGAATAGACCCTTGACTTCGGATGTTCCTTAATCAAACCTGAAATGATAGAAAAGGAAGAGAATGAGCCCACAGTTGAGCACTTCTCTGACCTGCTGATTCCTTCCTCTGGAAGTGTGAGATCCCCAGGCTCTGGATGTGCCTCATGGTTGGCACAGTTGACTAATCTATATCCTAACCTCATGTATATCCTTTGCTCCATTTGCTTACTGGTTCAAAGGCAAAGTGAATGTTCCACTGAGTGGATCTGAGTGGCCATTCTGACCTATCCCTAAACACTGTCCAGCCTGTGGTCTGGCCAGAGGTAGGTGCCACCAGTAAACCTGTGCATCTCCCAAACACTGGGCTCTTCGGGGAAACATTTGGTAAATATGAGCTCATATTCTTCCTCAGTACCACAGTGAAGTAGTTATGACATTCAGAAGCTTGAGCCAAACTCACAGTTTGGTGATGTGGTGGAAATGAAGGTTTGAACCACCTATGTCTCTTTCCTGGTGTAACGGGATATGGGATGTAGAGTTTTCAAAGGCTTCTCCAGTTTTCCTCAAATCATACTGGGAGGCTCAGTTAGTTAGGTGTTTGTCTCTGGATTTTGGCTCAGGTCATGATCTGAGGGTAATGAGATCAAACCTCGCATCCAGCTCTGCACTCAGCATGAAATCTGCTTGTCCCTCTCCCTTTGCTCCTTTCCCCGCTTGTGCACTCGCTCTCTCTCGAATAAATACATAAATAAAATCTTTTAAAAAAATAAAAATCATACTAACATGGTGACAGTGCACTCCATCTTTCTGTGAGACTGACCTTGTTATCATCTCTCTCTGAGTCCTGGGATCTCTTTACAGACTTTCTGTTTAGTGGACTATCTAGGACAGAGTCTCCAGAAGGACAACTTGAAGAAAGCATTTCTGTGTTAATGTGTTCCCAAGAAGAATCGGTAAAGAAGCAAGGGAAGTAGGAGAAAAGAGGGGAGGAAACCCAAGCCAGGTTCGTTTGCAGGCTAGTTCTCACCCAAGGTAGTTTCAGTTGCACCTCACTGGGAAATGATGGTGTGTGTTATGACACTGTGCAGTTTTGTCTTTGTTGGGGGCAAGGGACCTGGGCTTCTACTACTCCCTGCCAGTCCTTTAGGAAGGGTTGCCTGGAGTGGGGGCAGCAGACCTCCAGCTTAGTGGAAGTAAAGGCAAAACCCAACCAACTCACAGGTAGGCAGTATTCTGGAAAAGAGTGCAGGTCCTTGCCTCTGGAACTAAGCACATGTGAAGCCAGGAGAGAGGTGCCCAGAAACTATGAAGGCAGTCCCAAGAGACCAGGGGATCTGAGTGGCGCATCCAGAGTGTCCACTTTAGTAGGCGATTTAAGTTTTTTGTCCATTTAAGTTTTGGGACTATTTGAGGTGGGAAAATGTTAGGATCAGAAGATAATTACAGTTTGCTAAAAGAGATTTTAAAAATATGTTTCCACTTCTTAACAAAGTTTACAGCCCCCAAACACATTCATTGGTGATCAAGGCAATCTTCTGGTACATGGACAGGGATTATAATGAAAAAGGATTTATAGAGAGAATGATGCACTATATAGAATACATTTTTGTGACATCATTACATCTGTGACGTCTGAAACGTCTGTTGGCACAATTTATCATTGCACTGCTCTTTAAAATATATGTGTTTCAGGTTTGCTCAGGAGTTTTCATAGCTTGAGGGCACAGAGGAAATCATAACAGTAATAACTCAGATTTCTCTACCTCATACCTAATCTGCCTCATGCAGGATTTCCATCTCCCATTCAAAGTCTTCCTGGTCATTCTGGGAGTCCATGTAGGGTGTTTTGCAGTAACTCACCAGGAGTCTTTTATTTTATTCTAGATTTTTTTTACTAATCATGGAGTCTTGAAAAATTTCTTTGGGGTGACCCTTTCTACCGGTTACTCATGCCTATAGTGACAAGATGAATGTCTATGGAAGATTGGGGGAAAAGAGAATTTTCTCCCAAAACTTCTAGAGCTTCAGATTGTCAAGGGTGCCAAAGTGATAGTCTGTTCTTAGTATCTTTCCTGAGCTAAAGCTGTATTGTATTCAGATCGTAAGGGCGTCTGTAGCATAGCTTGTTACTGGTTTCTGAAGGAGGGCTGCATGTGTACCTGAGTCTCAGATAATCTTTGGGAAAACAAGTCTTTCTTGCTTCTGTCAGTACTGGCCTCCAGGCTCCCAGACTTTAGACATTACTGTGATTGTCTTCATCCTCTTTTTTCCCATTCCATATGAATGAACTTTTGTAAATAGATGACTTTAAACACTTGAGAAATTCTCAGTCTGACCTGAATACAACTTTATCTTCAATGTGTCTTTTCCTGATACCCCTCCAAAGAATCATACACACACACTCCAGATACATATTTTCTGTAAACATAATTTTGTAGTGGTATTCAACTTGTCCTGTTCACTTCTTCAAAAATCTTTAATGAAAGTTTGACATACAAAAAAAAAAAAAAAGTTATGTGATACAGAGTAACAAATGAATAAGACAGTTTTCTTAAGACATTTACAATTCTTCTGGCAGATACAGATGGATTCATAGATGTATACATACATACATACATACATACAAACAAGGATTAACGGTTTTGGTTACAGAGCCCACTTCAGATCACACAAATACTTGACTTTGAACTAAACCAGATCTCAGACCTCTTGAGCACAATACTTCCTCCAGTGTTCCAAATTACCTGCCTACATTGGCTGAGAGTCTTTCATTTGCAAATAATGGAAAGTGTGAACCAAAGTGGATTAAGAAAAAAAAGAAAAAGGTAAGGTATTTATAGATTCATGTAAATGAATTGTCCACAGACTCTTCTAATTTCAGGCTTTCAGGGAGTCTTGATTCATAGGTTCACGATGCTGTCAAGACCTCAACTCCATTTTGATTCCTATAGCTCTGTCTTCTTCAGGTGCTGGACTCATTTTTAGGCTAGAGCCCCTCATGGTAGCATTAATGGGCCTCACATTGTTCAGGTCAAGTCCCTAAAGCTCTCACAGAAGAACAAGGGAACGTCATAGACTCCTTAAAGTACATTTCATTGGTCAGAATGTGATCCATGTCCATCCCTGAACCAATCAGCATGGTCACGTGCAAGACACTCTGTTGGACTTACCTTGGGGGTGGGACTTAGGCTCAAACCACATGGCTGAGTTGTGCTGGAATAGGTGAGTTTTGTGATAGAAAATGTTTGGACAAAAAAGGAAGTGAATCCTGAGGAAGCAGCCAGCAAATACCTACTTTTCCCTAAGAGCTGTTTGAAACTAGTGTAACAAAACTCCAAAGCTATAAGTATTTCATAAATTCAGTTAATACTGAGTTGAATCATGTTTCCTTTATGTAATACCTGTAGTATCTAAAATGTTATTAAAATGTCTGGTTTATTTTTTTCCTTTCGCATTTGCTTGAGGTTTTTAATGTAACCATGAATCTAAGTTTGGAAATAAAGATTTAAATAAATACGGCATCTTACAATTGCTGTCCTTCATGAGAAGTACTAAAAATCTTACAGCTCAGTATACATTTATCTTTACTAGGGACTCATGGTCACAAAATTTCTGGACAGGGAGTATAACCTGGGGCCACTGCTAACTCAGGACAGAGAAGTTTTTCTGAGGCTTTACCTCCTATGTTGTCTGCACCTAATTAGCTCCCCTGTACCTTTTCTAAAAATTTATTTATTTGAGAGAGAGAAAGAGTGAATGAGAGAGAGATTGAGCACATAAACCAGGGGGAGAGGCAGCAGAGGGGGTAAAGCAGGCTCCCCGCTGAGCAGGGATCCCGATGCAGAGCTCCTGGGATCATGACCTGAGTTGGAGGCAGAGGCTTAACCAACTGAGCCACCCAGGTGCCCCTCCCCTGTACATTTTCAAACAGCCTCTAAAAATATACTCTCTGTACCTTACCCAACAAACCCTGTAATTCCTTATTGTTTTCCTTAATAATTGCTTTCAGTCATTTCTCCGTGTCTTAGGGTGCTATGCACACATTGAATAGAATGCTGTGCAAAATAAACATTTTGTTGTAGGTCCAAAAGAACTATACCTTTTTATGTCTGAGAAAATATTTCAAAAACTTAACCACCTACTCAGCAATAAATCATTTAACAATAACCCTTTAATGCACCATTAGAACTCTTCTAGAATTTCCTGAAAGACCTGGCAGATCATTTCCATGGAAATTGGTCTCATTTTAGAGATACTATCCTAAGGAACATTCCATATTGTTAAAAAAACAAAATTCAACTGAGTAGGTTTGGAGATCTAATTGGCGTTATTCGATGATTGATGAATCAGGCAGCATCCCATCTGGGAAATAGAGGAGAGCTCTGAGTTGCACAAAATGGAAAGTTTTTATAGGCAGGAGGGTGAGACAATAAAGTCAGATGAGTGTATTGTTTCAGGTAAAATTACCTTCCCATGCGGGAAGGCCAGGGGGTCTTATCAGGCAGATTACCTTTTGGTACTGACCGTGAAATTCCAGATTGCTTTAAAATTCCACTCCTGGAACAGATGGAAGCTGCAGTTAGGTTAGATATTAAGTTGGTGGGGCTTAGTAAGTGACTCCATTTGGGACCTATTTTTTCTTTTTAACCATATAAACAATTCATATTTTCCACAATTTTTTAAAAGTTTTTTTTAAAATATTGAACTAGTATTCACATCAGGGTCTGATGAATCAGAGCAGTGCTGACATTCTGACATTCTGCATAGGCTGAATTAGACCTTACATAAGGTACAAAATAGTATGTCGTATTTTAGGAACTGTGATAGTCAGTGGTAGTGTATATAGATGTACAGAAGTAGTGAAACATTATTAAAACATTTTTATTATTCTAACCTGGGTTGCTAATTAATGGCAGTAACAAAATTTCATGCACAAATAAATTTCATGCACAATGGGAATTTATTTGAAGAAAAATTAAATGGTGAAATTATATGTCATTTTTTATATATATATATATATATATATACTGAGTTGTCCTCATTTGGAGTAACAGTCGTGAAGGTGGTATAGGAATGACTGAAATTCAGGGAATGTTGACTTTGCCCTTCAGTGTGTGCTAATGGACTTGTAAATACAAATTAAGTGTTATCTTCTATACGGAGGTGATTCTAGATTCCTGAAAGAACTCTGAAAGTTAAACAGTAACAAGTAAGTGCATTTAGTGCAAAGAAAAGCAGAATCCGCTTACACAGATTATTATTTATCCTTACATCTGTGTAAGCTGATTTTTCCTTGGCAGAAAGGTATTAGTGTAAGGAATGGCTATGTACCTTAGGAGAAGGACATTTAGAAATAAAGTGCAGAGAAAGGAAATTTGCAAGAGCAGCCCTCACCTAGAGAAAGGATGTTCTGGTAGGCTGGTTTAAGAAATCACTTGACAGGGGTGCCTGGATGGCTCAGTGGGATCGAGCCTGGTTAAGTCTCTGCCTTCGGCTCAGGTCATGATCTCAGGGTCCTGGGATGGAGCCCTGCATCCAGGGAGACTGCTTCCCCCTCTCTCTCTGCCTCCTTGTGAGCTCTCTGTCAAATAAATAAATAAAATCTTTAAAAAAAAGAAAGAGAGAAAGAAAGAAATCTCTTGACAAAAATATTGCTGTTGTCACATGGAATCCAGATTTCATTACACATTCCGGTAATATAAGTCCTTGTTCTGCTTCTTTGTTTCCCAAACACCCTTGTGATAATTGGGCTCAGTGGTCAGACTGCTCTATCTAGACTGATTGGCAGTTACACTCCTTATAAATAAGTGGCTCAAACTGCAGCTTTGTTGGTGTGGATCGGCTTCTTGAGAAGCTAATTATATTCCCATGGATGAGATTGTTTCTAAATCTGAAAGGTTGAAGGCCAGATCCTGGACTGGGTGATTGCATGAACATACGCGTCTGCTTTGTGGGGATCTGGGTGAACTGCTCCTCCAAAATATCCTGATGTCTCAAGGCTCACCTTTTCTTAACTTTTTTTTTTTTAATGTATCTTTTTTTTTTTAAGATTATTTATTTATTTGACAGAAAGAGATCACAAGTAGTCAGAGAGGCAGGCAGAGAGAGAAGGGGAAGCAGGCTCCCTGCTGAGCAGAGAGCCCGATGCGGGGCTCTATCCCAGGACCCTGAGATCATGACCTGAGCCAAAGTCAGAGGCTTAACCCACTGAGCCACCCAGGCGCCCCTCTTAACTTTTTCATCTATACTATTCATGTTATTGTGATTTGAACCAAGTTCTTAATGTTATTTTATGTCATATTAACATGGGAGATAGTTTGCAGATATCCTCTTAAGGAAAAAAGTTATTAATTTCTGTCTTTTATTTTTGAAAATAGAAGGACTCGATGTTTTGCAAGAAATGTTGAGTTATTTGAGTTTCCACCTGCCTGAATTGAAGCATTGGACACATTAAATATTTCTCATTCGAACTGTTGTGTATCTTTCTCTTTTCTTCATTGCCAGCTTTTTTGAATGAGCCATTTGCTCTCACTGCCTCCACTTCTTTGGTGCCAAGTCTCCCCTCCACCCCCTACCATCTGGCTCCCACTTCCATTATTCTGCTGAAACTCTGTTAGGTTACTGATAATAGAGCTTCTTAATCCTCATTTCACTTGACTAATCTGCAGAGTTGAATGGCCTGTTTTATGCCATTCTTTTGAAAGCATACCTCCTTCCTTTTCTGATGCCCAAGACCTACTGTCTCCTCTTACTTTTTCTCCTGACAGTGCATACCCCTTTCTCTCTGGTGTATTTTACTGCAAGCTTTTTTGAAAAATAAATATAGTGTGGCAGATGAGTCTCATCTTCTATTCTCTCCCTCCAGTCCAGTCTATTATCCTATTCTGAAATTGCGTTATCATTGATATGCTCTTCTGTATTTGTGTATGCACATACAGTGTATGTTATTTTAGGTTGTAAAATTTCACATATACAGAATCATGGCATCCTTTGTAGCTTGCTTTTACTGAACATTATTTGAGAATTACCTATTTTGATATATCTAGATTGAGTTAATTGATTTTAATTGCTCTGTAATCATTTGTTTATAAATGACAGTTTTAACTACCCTTTAAATATAGAATTTAAAAAAAAATAAATACAGACCTTTTAAATTAAGATTGATTGTTTAGAGCCATTTTAGGTTCACAGCAAAATTGAGGGGAATGTACAGAGATTTCTCATCTCTATACTGCCTACCCTCACACTTGCATAACCTCCCTCATTATCAATATCCCCACCAGAGTTGGCATTTGTTACAATTGATGAACCTATATTGACACATCACAACCACCCAAACTCCATAGTTTACACTACAGTTCACTTTTGGTGTTGTAAGTACCATGAATTTGGGCAGATGTATGCTGACATGTATCTACCATACAATATCCTGTAGAATAGATTCCCTGCCCTAAAAATCCTCTGTGTTCTGCCTATTCATTCCTTCCTTCCCACAAACCCCTGACAACCACTGACTTTTTTATTGCCTCCATAGTTTTGTCTTTGCCAAAAAGTTACAGTTGGAATCATATAGTATGTATCTTTTTTAGACTGGCTTCTTTCACTCAGTAATATGCGTTTAAGTTTCCTCCATGTCTTTGTTGGTTTAATAGCTCATTCTGATTTAGTGCTGAATAGTATTCCATTTTCTGGGTGTACCACACTTTGTTTATCCATTCACCTACTGAAGAGCATATTGCTTCCAGGTTTTGGCAGTTATGAATAAAGCTTCTATAAACATCTGTGTGCAAATTTTTGTGTGGGTCTGTTTTCAACTCCTGAATACAAACTTTTAAGAGACTTTGTTGTTATTATTTTATATTTTTTTAAAGTGATTTCATCTATTCCCATCCCACCAGCTACCAGTTATAGACCAGTGACCTCCACAACTCCATTTGCCTTAGAGATCAAGTTGGGGATAATTTCAGCAATCTCCATGTATGTATTTTTTGTAGGTATTGAGCTTGTTTAAATTGCCCATTGTTATTACTCGTGGAAACTTTCATTTCTTCTCACCCCTTATTACTACCGTTGCAAACACTACTAATGTCCCAGTCACGAAAGTAGAAAACTTGGGATCACTTTTTATAACCTATTTCTGTCTTCTTTTTTTTCTCCTAATTGTTTATCTAATCCTGATTCTATATACACAATGTCTGGGTTTTTTTTTCTATGTCCACTTCCATTGGGTTAGACCAAGCCTTTATTATTCTTACTGAACTAACACAATTTCCTTCCTAAATATTTGCCATGCACCTAGTTTCCCCCCATTACTGTTTATCCTTCATCATGCTGCCATAGTTATCTTTCTAAAAAAGAGCAGATAAATTGTCTAGAAAGGGATAGTAAATATTTTAGGCTTTGTGGATTATGTGGTCTCTGTGGCAACTATTCAACCCTGCTGTTATAATATGCTAGTCATTAGACAAGAATACATAAATGACTAGGTATGGCTGTGTTCCAGTAACACTTTGCTTATAAAAATAGTAAGCTAGATTTGGCCCAGGGCTATAGTTTGCTGACCCCTGTCCTACAACATAACTTGGATCATGTATCTTCCGATTTTCTACAGAAAATGCCTTTCCATTTTCTACAGAACATGATGTTCACCATCCTTCTAAATCTGACGTTACTAACTTACCACTTAGGGTCAATTGCCTCAAGCTCTGAAATTTCCATCTGTAGTCTCATACGTTCCTTGATATCTCCTGATTTGATGGCGATGGAAAAGATGGTTTGGTGGTAGGTGGGCTTGGGGATTTAGTTATGAGAGGATGAAAATGCTTCCATCTGATAGTTCCATAGTCTCAGTAAATGATGGGCAAGGATACCTGCTGAGAGTCAAAGGTGGAAGAGGGGGAGTAGAAGATCAAAGAAAGAGGATCCTGATCAATAGCATTCTGGGGAGCAGAAACGTAAAATTATTAGAGAACTGTAGCAAGATTTCTGGGTCATACCAAGATTCAAACTGTGGCCTGAGATTATGACTTTAAAGTGAAACTAGTTAGGAGATCACCTAATCTGTGATCGGTAACACTACTGCATGAACAAGGAGAAAGTCTGAAGTCAGAGGAGTTCATACATGGATTGGGGTTTTTGTAGGGTGAGCTCAGTTGAGGGAGGAAGGAACTGAGAGTTGAAAGTAATTGCAAAGGGGCAGCCTGTTGATGATAACGGAATCTGTGCCAAACAGGATGAGAAATCATGACAGGAGGGGACTGACTGATGGATAATGAGAAAGTGGGAGGATGAGAGGATCAGATGTCCCTACAACATTGAAGAACTGTGTGGTTGTATGGAAGTACTTGTGCCCACGGAATATATGGGAAGCTGCCATAGTTAAATGTTTCAATAGGATGTTTTTTAAAAGGTTTGCATTTTTTAAGAGGTGTAAAGGTCAGGGGTGTGACCATAAGATAAATGACTGAAGTGGAAAAGAAAAAGTGTCGATGGAATATAGAAATCAAGAAACTGAGAAACTGGGGCTTTTTGATGGGTTGTCCACTTAGTTATTGAAGTCACCCAGGATAAAGAAAGGAAACCCAAACGGAATAGTGCCAGGAACAGAAGGCTAGTGAAAGCAGAGGTAGGATGAGGAGGTTGGGAAGAGCATGTAAGAAGGTGTGGGAAACAGTGATCTATCCAAATGACATTAGCATTGAAAGAACAGTGATTTTTGTAGAAGGGTGGGGTGAGATAATTTGGAAGCAGAAAAGGGGAGCAAGGAATTCACCTATCTCAGTGAACTCAATATGATCAACTCCTGGCCCTAATGTTTGTTCAGGGCCCAGGCAGGTTTCAAGTAAGTTTAGGAGGTGAAGGGAATAAATATCTGAAGAATAAGAAATCGCTTATTCATACTGGAGTCACGGGAGACACTCAGGGTTTGTTTGGGAAGAGAGGGAAGTGGAGAGGATATACAGTTTATGAATTAAGAGTCTGTGAGAAAAAGAATGACTTGGGCTGGGATTCCTGCAAATTACTGAAGCATGATGGCATCAGTTCCAAGAGACTCACCTTGTAATCCTCTTGGTGATGCGTTGGCCTCGGGACTAGTGGCTATTCCTTCAGTAACTTTGAAAGTTCTAGATTCATCTGCTACAATGAGCTCAGTCAACTTGGGTGAGGCAATAAACCTCTAAAAACCTTGGCTTTTCCATCTATGCTGTGAGGAATTGGTCTAAATAATCTCTTGAACTTCAGACATTTTAAATATCTGAGAGTAAAGAAATAAGGTCATGCCACACATGAGTTTGCAGTATTAAAAATAAATATCTATCTTGCAAATCAGTGATGTATCAAGAGTTAATATTAGAAAGAAAGATATCTGAGAGTTTATACATATGCCTCATTTGGCTTCAGAGCATGTTAATGATTTCTACAAAACAGATATGTCACAGAACAATCCAGCATATTTTAGAGATATTTGGTAACGCCTTCCTGCTAAAGCAAATATGCTTTGTTAGCTCACAAATATGAAATAGTAATAGATTTATGATATCTCGAATGCTAAGTAGTAAAGTTGAAACTGATTTGCCAACCTTATCCTCTTCTTTTTTTTTTTAAGGGTCTATTTATTTATTTGACAGGGAGAGAACACAAGTAGGCAGAGAGGCAGGCAGAGAGGGGGGTGGGGTGGGGAAGCAGGCTCCCTGCTGAGCAGAGAGCCTGATGTGGGGCTCGATGTGGGGCTCGATCCCGGGACCCTGAGATCATGACCTGAGCCAAAGGCAGAGGCTTTAACCCACTGAGCCACTCAGGCACCCCAACCCTTATCCTCTATATCCTTATTCCCTTCCCCATTCAGTTTATATCATTAGTTAACTATACTATTATTATAACAGTAGAATAATGCATGAATGAGATACTTGAAAGTATACAATCATAATTGGTAAAGGGAATGAGTTAGTGAGGAGGTTCATTCAATCAAGAATGAAAATGCTTCACAAGTGTTTAATATTTCGACTAATTTCCTACTAACCTACTTAGTTGAATTGATCGATTAGTTCAGTTAACCCTGTTACCACACTAATAGCCTACTTGTTAAAAACTTTATTTCACTCCAGATTATGAATCAGCTTTGGGTCCAGTCAGATGACGGATCTTATCAGCTGAGGAGTTTGTCCTGATGTCTCGATTTTAGCTGAGTTTGGTGTCCAGGTAGGTGTTTTATTGAATGGCTAAGACTCTCTTCAAAGAGATAGATCTCTAAGAGAAAAAACCAGCAAAGTTTGAGCTTTGTTGGAAAAGGACATTGGATAAAATCAAAGGGGGGGGTGTAATGTGGACATTATATATTCCTTATTTGCAAATAATGCTATATATTGGAGCTAAAACCTTTTACATGTGAATTAATTTCACTCACTTATAGGCAAAATGTTAAAAAAAATTGGAACGTTTCATTAGTTGGAAAATGTATATGTGTAAAAGTGGTGTAGAGGTTTCTTTATCTTAGGATATTGGATGGAATTTAAATGTTCGTATTCGAGATATTTTATTTCATACTAGGTATTGCAATTACAATTTGGGTAATTGGCCACTAGATGGCAGGACTGTAATATGCATGTGGGTCAGAAGACACCATAAAGGGGCATTCTGTAGGTGTAGATAATTTTAAAAGTCAACACATGGAATTCCTTGTAATACAGTTTAAATGTACAAGTTAAGCAAATACTTACATGTTGGGATTTTTGTAAATGCTGGAGACACAAAAATTAATGTTATATGACCTATGTCACCAAAGAGACGATAGTTGGAGATAGGTGTGAGGTCTTGTTTTTTAAAGCACTAGTGTGGTAAACACTGTCATTACAGATTTTTTATTTCAAAGTGTAATGGGAACTTGGGACTATTAAAATTAATTCTGCCTGTGATGATGTTGAGACAAGCAAGTTCTTGGAAAGTTACAGAGAATGTAAAAGTCTGAGGAGGAGCTTGTCTTCTAAAAAACATAATCCAAAAAAAAAGTACAAAAATAACATCTTTTACTGTTATGGATAAAGTAACAATGTAAAATTTGAAATAAGATTAAAAAATGAACCTAATTCTTTTTTTTTTTTTTTAAGATTTTATTTATTTGTCAGAGAGAAAGGGCACAAGCAGGGGGAGCAGCAGGCAGAGTGAGAAGCAGCTCCCTGCTGAGCAAGGAGCCCCATGTAGGACTGTATCCCAAGACCCTGGGGTCATGACCTGCGCCAAAAGCAGACACTTACCCCACTAAACCATGCAGTGGCTAATTCCTATGTAATCTTCACTTCTACTCCAGTGGTTCACAACCAAGGACAATTTTGCCTCCCACGGCACATTTGGCAACATCTGGAGACATTTAAAAAAACAAACAAACATTTTATTTTTAATCTCTATACCCAGTGTGCAGCTTGAACTCACAAACCCAAGGTCAAGAATCACACCCTCTACCAACTGAGCCAGCTAGATGCCCCATCTGGAGACATTTTTGGTTGTCACAGTTGGGGGGAGGGTGCTGCTGGCATCAAGGATGTAAAGGTCAGGGATGCTGCTAAACAGCCTAGTATGAACAGGACAGGCCGCCACAAGAAAACATTACCTGGCCCGAAATGTCAACAGCACCGAGGTATTGTAAGAATAGGTAAGTGAATCTAGACGTTTAAAATTGGACAAGAGAACACAGGTAAAATTCAGCATTTTGGAACTTGAAAACTGTAATTTTTGTCTCAAGTTCAGGAGCAGATGACATCTGGTGTTTGGGAGAAAGAAAGTCTGGAAACAGCACCTTGGATTAAAGATATCTGGGCAAGTGAACTCAATGGCATTCGAATATGTACAGTTGGAGCTAGGACAACACAAGCTTGGTTTTGCCTTGGCTAATAAGGGTTAGAGGGCGGAGTGGCCAGAGTCAGAACCGTGGAACATGCAGATCAGGGTTTGGGTCTCAGCTTTGGCATTTATTAGCTGCGTTATGACTCATTTTACTTCCCAAGTTTCTATTCCTTTAAAATGGGGAAACTTGTTGAGAGGATTAGAAATGTGTATTAAATACCTAGGACATAAAAGGTACTACGTAAATGGTATTTAACATGACTGAGGTATTGTTAAGAGTCCAGTTATATCTCCCCTTGCACAGTTGTCTTTGCCCCTTTTGGAAAATTAGTCAGAATACAACTGTATGTCATAACATTGAAAATAGAAAAACATATGAATTGTGGGATGGGGAAAGGAAAAGTAAATGACAAAACACAGAACTTTTGCAAGACATCATTGGAAGAAGTATCGAAAGCTGAGTCAGAATCTCTAAGCTTTCTGAACAGTATTGTTATCTGTCAGGGAGAAAATAGCTAATATTTCCATGAGGAGGCGAGGGGGTCTGGGGGTGGGGGTAGGGGAAGATGATGCTGTGATTAGCCAAACACAGCCTGGCTAAATCCAACTGCGCTGTTCCTTCACCGACACAGCTGAAGGGAATGAAGCTCACAACCAAGCTGACTGTTGTCACTTGCTGTCACTACCACAGTTCCAAAGTAGGTGATATTGCCCTACAGTGATACTGTGTATCTCCAGTCCATACTCTCCTTGTTGATTACTTCATGCTTTCTGAACTTCAAACCTCCTTCTTACCATAATCACTCTTGGCTAATGATCTTGGTTCCTATTTCACTGGCAGAATAGAAGCCTTCACAGGAGAACTTCCATGCACTCTCACACTTCATCTACTCACCTCATGCTCCTGTTTCCCTTCAGTCTACCTTCTTTCTCCATTACTAAGCATGCACTTGAACCATCTGTACTCTTAGCTAAGGCCAGCCTCTCACGGATAGACTACACTCCATCCCTTTTCACCACTAAAGGCATGATTCCAGTAATTCTCACCCATTCTCTTGGATCATAACTATCCCCGATCTTTTGGATCATTCCTATCACCATACCAACTGCTGTTATTTCTCCCATTAATATTATTATTATTTTTTTTTAGCTGTGCCAGCTTCATTTTGCTTCTTTTGTATAAAACAAAACTTTTTAGAATCCTCTGTATTGACCGGCTGACTTTCTCTGCTTCCGTTTACTCTTGAACTCAATCCATTAGGCTTTCAGCATCACCGCTCCACAAAAACTCTGCTTTTCACTAGGGCAATTTGTATTGTTAAATTCAATAACCAGATCTCATGCCTCATCTTCCCTGAACTATTAGCAGCATTTGATATGGTCAGTTACGTTTTCCTCCTTAAAGCATTTTCTTGGTTTTCTAGCTACCACACCTTGCTGGCTTGCTTTCTGCTTTGTTCCTTCTCAATCTCTTGCTTTCCCTCTACATGCTCCCTCTCCCAACCTCTGTATCTTGGAATGCCCTGTAGTTAGTCCTGAGAACTCTTCCTTTTCTATCTATATGCAGTCTCTTCATAATTTTATCCTTTGTCATGGCTTTAAATACCATATGCTGATGATTCCCATATTTAGATCTCTGGCTTAAACCTCTATCCTGAATTACAGGCTTGTTGCCTAAACTTCCTAAACCTCTTCAGTTCTATCTCAAATTAATGTGTCTAACACTGAACCCTATATATAAACTCCCAAACTTCTTCATTTCAGTTAATGGAAGTGTAATTCTTCATTTGCTGAGCCCCAAACTTTGGAGTGATGCTTGCTACCCCCTCTATTGTATTAAAAACATCTCACATCTAAAGTGTCAGCAAATTCCATTGTCGGGCTCTGTTTTCAGTTATATCCCAAATCTGTCTTATCAATCCATTTCTCCAATGGCATCTTCTCAGTGATGCTGCCGTTTGATCACTCAATCTAAAATTTAACACGTATTTTTAAACATTTTCTCTATACTCCTTTCCTGATTTAGCTTTTCTCCTTAACACTCTCTAGATACCATGTATTTCTATTCTGTGATTTCTTCTGCTCTTTGTCAATCTTCCATCTCCAAGAGAACAGGGATTTTTGTCCATTTTGCCCATTATTAGAATAGCAGTGCCTAGAACAGGGTTTGCCATACAGCAGATATGTTTATTGAATTTTAAATGACTATTTTGTTGAGTGAACATCAAATGAGTCTGGTAACCCTGTAACCAATCACAATGGGAAGAAAGGTTAGAATAAACATGAAAATTTGTCACACAGTAATACTCAGCAATGTAATTTGGCAAAAAATATCAAAAAACATTTCCTCTCAGAATCACTAAAATTACTTGAAATCCTTCAGAGCCATAACTAATGGTCAGAGATATAAGTGTTGCCAAATGGCTTGGTGAAGAATAGGCAAAACTAGCAAAATTCAGTTCTCCTATGAATATATCTGGATGTTTTCCAGATATATTCATAGGAGAACTGAATTTTGAAAGAGCTACCCTTAAGGTAGCTTAAGAAAGCTACCCTTCTTAGCGACTTTGACAACCCTATTTGTTTTAAGGTTTCTTGACTGGTATCTTAATTGATTGCTGTGACTAAAATAAGTAACCCAAAATGTTAGGAAATAAAATAATTTGTTTTATGGCTTATAATTCCATGGCTTCTCTGGGTAATTCTTCCCAACATGGTATCGTCCAGGGTCACTGGGACAGCATTAGTCATCTGAAGTCTTGACCAGGAGCTCAGCCAGACTTTTCAGCCAGATTTCAGTTCTTTCCACATGGTCCTTACACTGAGCTTGAAGTTACTGTGACTGGGTTCCAAAAGCAAGCATTTTAAGTAGGGAGCAGAAGCTGCTGGGTCATTTAAGGGTTAGACCCAAAACAGGCACAGTATCAGTTCTGTTTTATTCTATTAGAGTCATCATAAGCCCAGCCCAGAGACTGTGGAAGGGGGATTGCACAAGAAGTGTGGTTCATTAACTATCTGCCACATTGGGTACATTTATTAGACACCTCCGGAACACTGAAATGCATTCCTTAAGCCTACATCTGGTTTCAGCTGAAGCCAAACTGTATACTCCTGTACAAGTTCAGACTGACTTTGCACTTCCTACTTCAAGTGAGAGCCAGATTTTTCAGCTTCTGCCCCAAATCCTTCTCTGATACCAGGGAACCTGAAAATACAGGTGTCTTACCTTCTAGGACAACCTTATATCAGTGGGAGATGGAAACTCTGGCCTCTTGTTCCTTGGGAAGATAATTCTTGGTAACATGATGTCTATATCAGGACCCTCAATATGTTCTGATGAATTGAGCTTCTTTCGCCCATTGTGAGAACTTTGGTTATGGACACTTAACTTTGGATTTTTCTACTTTCTGAACTCACTTTCCTTGGTCCCTCATTCCTATGTCCCAGGACCTCCTCCCTAATAAACTACCTGCATTCAAGATCTTTCTGACTCTTCTTTTTTGGGGAAAAAACTTAGACATTTTATCTAATGAGAAAAATCCTTTCATGTTTCATTTAAAGAACAAAGTTGGGACTTCTGAAAATGGTTGAACCTGTGTGTATAAATTCCAGTCTTTCCATTTCAGTAAAAGGGTTTATAGTCTAAGGGCTGAACATGTGTTTCAGTGTATAAAGCTAATTGAAGTTTAGTCCTTTGTTAAATGGAAACCAACTGGAGAAGATGACTCATTCTGTCTTGGCCATTCCTGCAAAGAAGTTGGATGGCTCCAGATTTAGAAACAGTGCATTTAAATGTGCATGCAACTTTTCTTTTTTCAAGATAAATTAAACTTTACTGGAAAGATAATACTTTTCCGTAGGAAAGGTGATTGTTGCAAAACTTTCCTGTCTTAGGAAAAGAAAATATTCAGTCCAGAACTTTTAAGTATGGTGTATAAGCTAAGAGCTGACACCTTAATTCAGTGAACAATCCAGTTCAACTGAAAGAAATTTTTATGCAAATTTTGGAAGAGTTTCAATATAAATGTGTGTGTGTTTACACTAGTTGAATTGATATTTGAAAATACATATTTGAAGTAATGTACTTAAGGTATATTTCTTTTACAATTTATTTGTATATCATCTTCAAAAAATGATCTGTAGCTACTTAAAATGATTCATGAATGTGACCAGGTAGAAGATATTGGAATTAAAAGAAGAAAGTGTAACAGCATGGGGCACAGAGCAGGTATATATCCAAATATATGTGCTTCTATGTTGGCCTTTGTCATCTCTACTCCACTTGGAATGAATATAGAAAAATACCTGCAGAAGGCTGAAGTTCTCCCCAAAATACAATTTGGATCTTTTCTGGTATACAGATGAACATAAAATGGAATTCAAGAGTTCTGCTCTGTGTAGCATGGCAACGATTGATTTAGCTTGAAAACAATTTAAAGCAGTTATAGTCAGGTACTTGCTTCAGCTGAAAAACCACAAAAACAGAATTCTTGAAAATTCTCTTTTTAGCACCTGTGGAATACTTGACCTTGAAGAGCTATTCCCTCACAAGATGCTCTTTTTGTTCAATGTTCACCAAGATAACTGAGATAACTTGTTATATTGGCCTGTTGTTTAAAATTGGTTAAAAGTTCTGGGGACATCTTCCAAAAATAACTATTTTCACATTTAAAAAGTTGGTCAGTAACAATGTTTTCTGGCAATAATGAGCTTGCAGAACCTGTTGTTTGTTCAAGCTACTCACGATTTGAGATAATAATATAACCACATCATTAGTCTGTAAAACATTGTTCATCTTTCTGTTTTCTATGGGACTATGTCCAATTCATCTGAAAACAGCATCTGATCGTTAAGAATCAAGTTATAAAGAGTGGTGGGGATAATAACTTTGCTTTACCCTTGTGGAAAATTTCAACTCTTCTATCAGAAATCTATTTTTGATAAATTTAAAGATTATTTTAGGTTGCTGTTCTAGTTGGAGAATAGCTTGAATTCATTTTGGTGTTACATGATTAAAAAAAAAAAAAATAGTATGGCTTACAAGCTGTCAGTTCTCTGGGCAGCCAGCCCCCAGGATGACATTCACAAACCCACAGGACTTTCCAAAATTCCAGTTTATCTAGGTTGAACCCACAATTTCCCCTTGATGACAGCCCAAGAATGTTGATGTTAGCTCTTTTTTGTTTTTTCCTTTTATCCACTCAGCCCTGCCTCCAACCCCCCAAAACTGTCATTCCAACTCTAGAACTTTGTTTTTTGCTCTAGGTTATACCACTGTAATAACAATGCCTTTAGCCAAACCACTTAACCTTTCCATGTCTCATTCCTCAGCTGAAAGCACCTACCTCATGGGGTTGTGGTGATTAAATGAGTTCATACACATAAACTGTTTAAGGCAGGAAAATTTATTTTTTTTTTCTTCTACCTTCCTAGGCCTTCTGTAAATTGGCTGATAAAAAGATAAACTTGGAAAGAGTTTCTTAGCATGTACATTGCATACATACAGAGCACTCAGAGATGAGGAATTCAAAGGAGTGGGTAGAATTTGGGGTCTATATACTAACTTAGGGTAGATGATGGAAAAGAACACATATGAAAGAGCAAATGACTTTTTGGAAAGATAAATGGGTCCTTAGAGGCATATATGGGAGATATGATATTTTGTGACAGTGTGTATCTGGGTGTGGTGCCGACTTCTTGTCTCCCAGAAGCTATTAGAGTAGCTCCTGGGAGGAGATTTGTGACAACTGTGTTCTTTTGGGAGGCCCTGCTTTGAGGCAGATAAGGGATTTCAAGAACTCAAATGCCTTCAGTTCAAAATAATCCTGTCAAAGTGGCATATTTTGGGGATGGCATATCCTGATCCCCTTCAGTGTATAAGACCATGTAATACTCTTAGAACATTCCTGACAAATAGCAAACACTCTCTGAATGCATGGTGCTGTTACTGTGATGATTGCTATGATGGAATTCTGTTTGAGCATCCGTAAGTGAAGGTTTGGGTTGAGCTTTGCTTGTACCAGAGCTCATGTCCACTAAGTTAAAGGTGAGGAAGATCTAAGGGCACCTGGGTGGCTCCGTCAGTTAAGCATCTGACTCTTGGACTCTTGGTTTCAGCTCAGGTCATGATCTGAGGGGTCATGGGATCAAGGCCTGGTCAGGCTCTGTGCTCAGCGGGGAGTCGGCTAGAGAGTCTCTCTCTTTCCATCTCCCTCTGCACCACCTCCCCCACCCCCCGACTGCCTGCTCACACACACTCTCTCTCTAAAATAAATAAGACAATCTTTTTTTTTTTTTTTTAAATAAGAAAAAGGTGAGGAGGCTCTAATCCCTCACTTCTCTTTCTCCTTCCTTCAAGATTCTGAACCAATTGAGAGCAAGCAAGATAGTAGTGCTGCCTGGCACAGAGATGGTGTGGCTGGAAGCCGACCTCCGAGCCCCTGGGAGGTTTGTACAGTAGGCGCTTGAGGCAGCACAGGCGGCAGTGAGCCAAGAACTGTGCAAGGTCCAGGTCCAAGGGTCCAAGGTCCCTCTGAGAGTGCAGATGTTTGCTTTACATTTTAAAAATTAAAGCTGAAAGTGCTCCGGCTGCCACTATAGAGGCTAGGCTCTCTCTTTCCAGCCGACAATTATAATTCTCCTCTCCGTTGGCAAAGGAAAAGCTGGGTAGGAACCAATTTGACTTTGTTAACCTGATACTACTCCTTGTATTTACTAGTTGGGTGTGAGCTAAATCACATTACAGAAACCCGTGTGGCAGAACTGTCCAGTGAAGTTGTGACTCATGTTTCCTCTTCCCTTTAAGGTTAAATCTGAATGTCAGATCCTTAACTCCTGCTGGTATGCGGCAAGTGGATGCAGGCCTCGGCCCCTGCCTGTGAGGTCCTGCCCACCTGCCAGCAATGGGAGGGACACAGGATCAGCTCCACCAGGGCTTCGTGGAATTCATGAAGTTACGACACACACAAACAGAGCAAACCCTGTGTCTAGAATTTTCACTCTGCTGGGTTTTTTGTTGTTGTTATTCGTGCATTTTTAATATCCTCTGTGACACTCTCTGAGTTTGCTGACCCGCAGGCCTGGAGCTAATGCACCATATGAAACCATGTAAAGTTCCGCAGCATAGAGCAACCATTAAATCAATGTCAGTTATTACTATTATTACCCCTGATCAATAGAGAAACGCGGCCTACTGGATACTGGTTTCTCCCAGGTCTACCCCATCAGTTCAGTCACCCCTTGTATGAGAAGTTGCTAGTAATTGCAATTTGCTAAGAATGGAAGATTTTTTTCCTTGGCATTTCTGAGAAGGCAGAAATGTTTGTCAAAGTCTCCAACACTTTGCTTAGAGAAAGGAAATGTTGATGGAAGTTCCTACATTTTGAGCCAAGGCAGAAACACACAGTGCGGATAATGAAGTTTCTATTTATAACATAGATTTGTACAGATTTCTCCACTGGAAGAACACAGGCAGTTGGACTACAGATCCCACATGTGTCCAAATATATTTTGTGTGACTTAGCTAGTCTCAAGGCTTCCCCGGGCCTGCAAACACAAGCAGATGGTCCTGGCAGGGGTGACACCACAGCCTGTTTGCTGAAAGCTTCCTCTAGAGGCTTCCTTTGGGGGAGGGAATGTGCACACTCAGTAGGGTGACCATGATCGTGCATCTGGTTTGTCTAGACTGGCCAGTGTTCTTCTGTTGCATTAGCATCTCGAGTGGTTTGGCATTTGTCACTCTCAAAAATGTTCCAGTTTAGGTGATAAATTATATGCTTACTTCAACATGAAGACACATCATATTTTCAGCTTGCCAAGGAATAAGTTCTAAAATCATAGAAGAAGATTTCTTTGCTAATGCATTAGACAATTTTGCAATAGAAGCCATAAAACTGATAGAGGTAAGAATGATGGATCTATCTGTGTCTCTAAGAAATAGCTTGGGAATTAGAAGATCGAAAAGACCAAACACAGAGAAATTAGTAATGAAAAATCAAGAAGCCTAGCAGGCAGTTAACATGAACAGCCCCCAACATTTTGTAGACCTTAGTCTTGGGGTCCCAACCAGCCAAAATGCAGAGGAGGATTCTTGGAGAGTGCAGATTATGCTCCAGGACCACCACCACTCTCTGGTGGTGCTGTATAAGTCTTGGCTCATCGGTTGCTTGTGGAGCAGTACACTCTACATCCAGCCGGTTGAGCCCAGCTGAGTCCAGATATGGGGTGAGTCTGCAGGATTTCTGACTGACCATTAATCCCCACTGGATTGGGGGTCACTAGTGAGATGGCTGGAATCAGGCAGTGGGTTAGATCCCTCCATCTGGAGATAGCTAAGTCCCCTCTCACTTTCTGAAACTTTTCAGTATGTTCCAAATGGCAGGGTGTGAGAGGTAGGGAGAAGACCGGAAGATTGGTTTTGGGTAAGAATTCTTTCAATGGGAAAATCTTGCAATGGAAGACACAAAGCGGTCAGGCATTTGGGGGCAGAAAAGGGAATTGTCATTACCAGAGTTACCAATGTGGCTTAGATCCAAATTTGATAAAAGTATCCTTTGAAGGATTCTAGTTTTCACAGGATAGCATCCTGTACTTTCTAGGGACAAAGAAAAAGGCCTGGAAAAGTCCAGCCCAACCATTTCCCTATACTTTCAGAATTTGGGAGAGTGAAGGGGTTGGGGACAGGATAATAGAGGTAGAGGGGAGGCAAAGATCATAATCAGAAAGTGTGAGGAAAGATACAAAGTATGAAAATATCATATAACATGTAATAATGCCATATATTTTTAGTAGACACACAGAAAAAAGAATTATACAAACACACGTAGGTTGTATGCACCCAGTATAAGGAAACAGTGATCCTGGGGAAAAAAGGAGGGGACAGAGATGGGCCACTGCAGGGCTTTTAGTTGTCTTTGTCATTATTCTTCTCCAAATTATATTGGAAGTGAATACTTTGAAAGCAGTGACAGGACTCTGATTTCTAAGTTCCTGGATTCTTACGGGTCCTCTGAGAGCTCCATAACTCTTGACTTCCCACAGGGGTCAAGCCAGAACTGCATATTCTTGTATGAGGTTCACCTTGCTCTTCCCTCCTAGCATGCTATTACCAACATTTGCCTAAAACCCAATTATTATACATTTTGGTTACCATGGATTCTGAGTCACATATTTTCTCTCTCTCTTTTTTTTAAAAAGATTTTATTTATTTATTTGACAGAGATCACAAGTAGACAGAGAGGCAGGCAGAGAGAGAGGAAGGGAAGCAGGCTCCCTGCTGAGCAGAGAGCCCGATGTAGGGCTTGATCCCAGGACCCTGGGATCATGACCTGAACCGAAGGCAGAGGCTTTAACCCACTGAGCCACCCAGGTGCCCCATATTTTCTCTTAAGGAGAATGGTGTAATATATATATATTTGGTGTGATATTTTAACAAGTAAACTTTTTGGCCAATCAGTGACCCATATGCCGTGGGGGTGGGGGGGGGGGACGTGGGGGTGGAGGTAATGGCCCTGGGAAGAGTTTATACTGTGCAGGAAGTAGAATGAATTAAAGAAAATCCAATAAAGCAGTGGGTGCATGGCAAAAATGGGCTACAATGCATAGGAGGGGGTTTTCCTAGTTATAATAAGGACTCTGCCCCCTATTCATACCTTTCCAGACCAGTGATTCTCAAAATGTCACCAGTTCACAACATCAGCATCACCTGGACCCCAAATTAGACCCGCTGAATCCCAAACTATGGGGCTGGTGCCAGCATTCTGTGTTTTACAAGCCCTCTAGGTGATTCTAAGACACACTAAAGTTTGGTAACCATTTCTCTGGACTCACTTCTTGTTGCCCACAAGAAAGGCCATTAAAAATCACCATCACACAAGGTGCCTGGGTGGCTCAGTGGGTTAAAGCCTCTGCCTTCGGCTCAGGTCATGATCTCAGGGACCTGGGATCGAGTTGCGAATCGGGCTCTGCTCAGCGGGGAGCCTGCTTCCCCCTCTCTCTCTGCCTGCCTCTCTGCCTACCTGTGATCTCTGTCAAATAAATAAATAAATTCTTAAAAAAAAAAATCACCGTCACTGTTGATTTGAATAAAAAAGAAGAAATGAGAGAACAAAGAGAGTCAACAAAACCCAAGGCCTAAGCTAGTAATTGAAGTAAACTATTAGAGAGCACTAACAATAATGTAAACAAAATTAAACATAACGATTGAAAATTATAGAAAAACCTAAAATCAAGAAAAAGATCTAAGATAATGCTAAAATTAAAATGCAATAAAATAAGCTAAAAATTAAAACTAGAAGAAGGGGGAAATGAGTGAAACTTTCGATAAAAATAACATCTGCCCCATGTATCCTTCATACCAGGTGCTCTTCTAAGAAAGGTGACTCTTCTAACTCATGTAATTTTCTCAATAACCCCATCAGACAGAACCATTACTATTTCCATTTTATGTCAAGGGAAAGCAGGCACAGAAAGAGTAGGTACTTTGCCCAGAGTCATACAGCTTGTTAGGTAAAATGAAGAGCAAAAATCCAGCTAGGAGAGTGATAAAAAACACACGTACTAAGAGAGGCCAGTTAAAAATAAAAATAAAGCTCATGAGGTTAATGAGGTTAAAATGAAAGGTCAAGGGGCACCTGGGTGGCTCAGTCAATTAAGTGTCTGACTCTTGATTTCAGCTCCGGTCATGATCTCAGGGTCCTAGGATTGAGTCCCACATCCCACTCTGTGTTCAGCATGAAGTCTATTTGTCCCTCTCCCTCTGTTCCTCCCCTGGTGCACACACTCTCTCTCTCTCTCTCTCTCTCTCTCGAATAAATAACTAAATAAAGTCCTTAAAAAAATAATAAAATGAAAAGTCGAGAAGTAGAGGAGGAAAAATATACTTGTGGAAGCAAAGAGGAACAAGGTCTGTAATGGAGTGTGGAGGTGGATGTGCTTTCCTAGCATCAGGGCGGGGGCTGAAGAAGAGTGTGGAGAGTCTGGCACACCCTCATGGCTTCCCTATCATTTGACCCTCCC